>NW_017137499.1:293203-340962 GCF_001652005.2 Ceratina calcarata | reverse complement strand
TCTTCCGACGTCTGATTTCTTTTTAAAAAATGCATTTCTAAAGTGTATAAACTTTTGGGATTGACTGTATAGCCAACACATCCTTAAAGAGTTTTTCGATTTCACGATCAGAGTCAAACGAAAGAGGAGTGTATAGTTAATGTGTCAAATGGGAATTATTATGTGAGTAATTTCATGTTCAAAGTTGTCCCTTTGTTTACCGAGACTCAAATACAGTTTAGCTTCCCAGCGAGGAGGGTTTTAATCCGTCATTATTAGCTTGGTAATTCGCTGAATGTACTTGTAATTAACGCTGCTAGTGCCGTTTCATCATATTAATTTCAGTCTAACCACGAAAAGTTAATTTACTCCAACAAGAGACACAAAGTAGTTCTATGAAAACAGAGACGTAAACTTATCATGCACAACTGAACATACTTATCATCGTATCAATTTTACGTGGAATCTGCAAGACCAGGTACGTGGTTTCCCTGTTTCGACCATTCTATTTACCGTTCGCCTCCATTTTCCATAGAACGAAGGAACCGTCTTTCGGCGTGCGGGACGTTACGCGACTGACCGGTCGCGAGTCGCGACAGCAGAGAGCGCATTAGGAAACGAAGGCTCCATAGGGAACGTTCAACGAGAGCAGAAAATAACAGAGGGAACAATTTGAGAGATTACAA
The DNA here is from genome assembly GCF_001652005.2 of Ceratina calcarata. Classification (NCBI taxonomy): domain Eukaryota; kingdom Metazoa; phylum Arthropoda; class Insecta; order Hymenoptera; family Apidae; genus Ceratina; species Ceratina calcarata. The sequence goes on along the minus strand of NW_017137499.1, from coordinate 340,297 downwards.
AGGCCCTGGCGCTGGTTTCCAATCGGTTGAATCTGGCCGCATATTTTGTCGTGCCCGTCCTCTGTCCACCTTCCAGGTTTCTCTTTTTCCGTGTCATCCGAATCGCAGCGGCCTGTATCGCGATCCGACGAGATCGTTTTGCATTTCCTGTTCGCCGTTTTCCGTTTTGCTCCGGCAAATTCAGCGTAAATAACGCGCGTTCCAACGAGAGGAAACCGGCAGAAGACCATCTGCGACGATGAAATCTGATTGTAGACGAGATACGGTTTCTACTGATTATAAAAGCAGCAAACTTTTCTTTTTATTATGTTAGGTGAATCAGATAGACGTTTACAATATAAATTTTGTAATATTATCAGTGTTAAAAGAATGTATGATTAGATTATCCATAAATAAATATTTCAAACGATACAAAAATATGTGACGATACATCTGTAAAAGATGTTTGATAATCATCCCATCCCATGACCACCGTTTGCCACCGTTCCCTATAACCTATGACCAATTATGTATTTGCTCGGGTACATATGACCGTGATTGCACGCACGTGCACGCGATGGGACGCGGCGCACCGGTTCTGACGTACGAAGATTCCAGGCTGATCCGTCTTGATTTAGAGAAGCGAACTACCTACGCGCACTGGATACCAGCCGACCCACCCGAATTGAATGCCGGTTACGAAATTAATTCGAGCCGCGTCTGTTTGATCGCGATTCGATTGGATTCGGGGCCCTGACTCGCCCCGAAATATTACCAACCGCGCCCGTCTCTGTTTAGCGAGCTAAGATTAGCTGCGATTCCTCCCCGCTTGCGGGAACATGTTTCGAGTGTTGCTCGGTACTTTGCCCAGTCTGGAACGCTCGGACGGTCTATCGACCGTCCCTGAGAGGGGAACCGTCCGTTGATTGTTTCGAGGGATGAAAGCGGTTGACGCGTGAAGCTGGCCCTGCTTCAATTATTGTCTTCCGTTTCCGATTATTCCAGTGCGCGCATCGCGTTCATATTCTGTATCACATCATCGGGGATCAAGCAGTGGAACTTGAAGTTGAATGGAGAAGGGACGACAATAGAAAGGTACTGAACGAATTCTATTACTACGCGATATGTAGAAAAACAATGTTCGATGAATCAAGGACACGGTTTTTAAAGTCGTACCTTCCTAATCCCAAGACAGAGATAAATTCTGACGGTTTACAGGTGTCGACACCATTATCAAGTACGGTTTCTTTTTCTAAAGAACGGTGAGGAAGAGAGAACGCGTTGAGAGAATAAGCGTCGGGCAAGAGAGTTCAGCGATGCGATGCGGCGCGGCATGCGAGAGCATTTCGTCAACAATTCTGGCAGCAAGTCGGTCGCAAGATTTCCATCTGTCACGAAAGGATGCCGGTGCTAAGAGGTGTCGGCGCGGGAAGAGAGACGGACGAACTCCGGGGCAGAGGGGGGGTAGGTGAGAAAACGTTTCCAAACATCCGGCGCGTAGCAGAGTCTGCATCTGGAGCAAAGCGAGACGTCTTAGCCGCCGACGGTGAATGGTCGTCGATGTGGAAGACGCTGCCGTGCCTGAATCCTGGGGGAAGCACCGTGGAAACCTACATAGAGTAGGATGGCGGGCGGAAAAGCGTGGCGAAGAAGGATTCCGACGGGAAGTGGAACGTAAGACAGAGGAGTGCCACCGTGGCGGGCGGATGCTAACGCGAGGGTGCCAGGCCCCACGAGGAGAAGCCACGTCGGCCGTGGGGTAGTTTATTTGGACACTGATTTGAAGCGAACGCTCGGAAATTTGACATTCCCGTGAACTTTCTGCGGCGCGGCGCAGCCAGCTTAACGTACGCCTCTGCGAGGAGGAGGCGACCTCCCGTTGGGACCGGGTTACCTACCACCCGGAGATATTTCGTATTTTCGCCGAGAACAGACCTCGAGGACCAATTTCCGTACGAATATGCAAACGGAGAGCCTGAGTGAATTTTAGAGAATCGTCACACGGAAGCACCAAGTGTGTTTCCTTCTGCACCGCGCTCGATCAATCGCAAAATGTTTTATGCAAGTTGATGAACAATCGCATCGTAGGTTTATGTTAAATGTATGAAATGTTTAAAGGTTCAACATCGATGTTCCTTCAATCAGTGCAACAGGTCCTCCGTTATATTTACCAACTATAGTATACTGCCAATTATAAGCAGCTCATTATTTAGCTGAAAGCCTTTTCATTAAAGCAAGTATCCTTTAACACAGCGCGGTTTTCTTTCAGACGAAGTTATTCGCTTGATACATCTATGACGTCGCGAACAAACTGGACAGCCATTGAAACGACTAAAAAACGAATCTTGTTCAACGGCTGAAAAGATTTGCACACCTGGAACGGCAATGAATCGCGCGGTTCTATATATAACCCTAGTTCCGCTCCGCTTTGACGCGGCCGGAGGGGGAAACGAAGACCTCTTGACCCGGTGCAGCATCTTTATTAACACGCGCAATCCCGATTTATTTCTGGATCGATTAATCCTTCTGTACAGCGCGGCTAGAGGAAAGAAAACGAAAGCCTCGCGGAAGTCTCTCGTACCCGCGCTGGCTACATTTATAGCGGCCGTCACGTTCGTTACCGTTTCGTCGTTTTACGCTCCGGTCACTTACGCGGAAACACTAAATGGAATCGCGGATAGGAAGCGTTTTGGCTTTGCGAAAGTTACTGCCTCGCGGACAGAAATGTTGGGATTGCCCGGTGTAAATAAATTTTAACGTATGAATGGACGACGAAGCTTAAATGAATTTTATCACGAACAAATTGATTCTAATAATAATTTCCGTGAATAAATTAACATACAGAGCACGAGAAACTGTACATAATTTACAATGATGTACCAATTTCGAATATGCTTCCATTCTCGTCTATTATTTAACAAGCTACACTCGCCCTCACTGTATAATGCACTCGATACCTGTTATTATACGCTGTCTATTGCATCTGGCTCTTGCAGAAAGTTCGCGGAGTGTGACGTTCGTAGAGCAGAGTGCCGCGCGAGATAACCCGGAAAATTGTCGAAATCGTTATCGGCGTTGTTGCAAACGCGGCCACCATCGATGATTGACTTCGGCTCGGCTCATTACCGAGCCGGCACACACGGTTGCGCTCTGATAACGGTATTATCGACATTTACCCCGTTTTGTTCCCGCCCTGTACGCAGGTGTACCGATGGTTACGCGTTATGTCCCTTTAAAATGTTGTTTATTTCTCCTCTTCGCGCCGCGAGAGAGAAGTCGAGCGTCGACCCTGACACGAACCGCCACGGCACGGCTGGCCGAGATAAAAATGAAATTCGCCCGCGGGCCCCGGTCTTTTTTCTATACGTTGCGCCGTGTTGCGGTGGCCGCGAAAAGCGAAGATTATATGTGCGAATTCATGATCCGATTACGCGTGTGCAGCCGGGAATTAATTCAACGCCGGTAATCCGTGCGCAACGGCTTCGAATTCAGAGGAGAAGCACGGAGCGAGAGGGAGAGGGAATATTATTTTCAGCAGGCCGAGCGGACCACGCGCGGAACGCGGTTAATTAAAGCGTTCTGTAAACTGACCGACGCTGGAGGGTGCGGCGCGCGGCGGCAGCGCGTAAGAGGGTGTAAATGAGCAATCAATTGTACATTTTCGAGGGTGAGCTTGATTCCAGTCCGCCACGACGCGACTGATCGTTTTCGAGAGAATAGCTCGATAAAAACCGATTTTGTTTGATACGGACTGAACTATACGTTCCCGGCTTATTTATCATCAGAAATCGACGATTTCATCAAGTGTCGAATCGATAAACAGAAGATTTCGTATTCTATGATATCACACATTAAATTTTGTATTCTGAAAATGTATTACACAAATTCTTGAATCTAATGGGAGTATAGAATTTAAATAAATTGCTGATTCACAAGAAATTATAATATAACTAATTGATAATGGGGACAAACGAAGCAGCGTTTCCGACGTAATTTTAATGAAAAAGCGAGCGTTTGAGCGATTCATGTTCGTTACACGTGAGCAAGTAACGAGCGCGTACAATACACGTATTGAAATCGTAAACGCGAATTCAAGGGAAACTAACAGGTGCTCTTTATTGATGTACGTGTAGGAACGAACGAGTTACCAATTCTAATGTATTCGATGGCATATCGAGCCCGATACTCCACATGGAGAAGGCACAAGTTCGCACATTCGACGCGAATAATTTTCAACTCCCTCCTCCCTTTCTCTATCTCTCTGCGCTCCTCGCTATCTCTCTAATTCAGATTCGTATGAATTTCCACGGGAGTTCTGTGCGCCAAAAGGGCATTAAAGCTGTACATTATGATTTATATTACTTCGGGCAAAGGGAGTCGATGATTTCTAGTTGAACCAACTCAACATATGAATACATTATATACTACGGTGTATTGACAAGTAGCGAAGAAGGCAAACGTGATAAATTATACGATCCTCATTATCAAAACGGAAAGCGAGATTTTTAATTAAAAAAAAAACGCGAAACGAAGATCGACAAGCAGAGGAATTTTAATATCATCGGATATGAGTTTCAAATATTATTTTACTCGGCGTTTTACCGCGGAACTTTATCGTACAAATAATTTTCACTTTCCAGCGAACGTGAACGTATTTTTTCACCCGCAGGTTCGCTCCCGGAGAAATTCGGTCACTTCGTTTTCCCTCGACACCCGGCAGGAAAAAAGAAGGAACAAGTGAATGAGACACGGCGAGGTGGGGGAGAGTTAAGCGACCATCGAATTTACAATAAATCTCGACAAAGCTTTTAGTACTTTCCCGCAGATAAGGCAAACACGTTAATGGATTTTTCCAGTGCCGCTGTATATCCGCACCGCATTGCGCCGCACACCGCGTCGGTCGCAACAATTCTCTATGCACCTACACAAAAGTAAACACGACCACCTAATTCAAATTGCCTTATCGCCTCGGTGCACGGTGAACATTTTTCCACCGAAAATCTCGAATCAGGCATTGAAAAAAGGGGAGCAGAGGGTAACTCGTATCGTTTCGTTTAGTTTATGAAGCCGAAGAGCACCAAGGGTCCTATCGACTGCAATCACGTGTACGTACACATACCAGTCTCGCGCCGAGGTCTCCCGGGAGGAAGTCCGTATCGCAGATTGCACGACGATAGTATCGCGAACGGCTCGAACTGTTCCAGAGAATAAGTATACGATGATGAAGTAGACTACTAACGACTAAAACGACTAGACGGGGAACAGTGGAAGAGGGAGACTAGAATGAGCAAGTTCTTACGAAGTCATGCGACGGATCTTGAAAGGGGAGAATAAACGTTGGCCGGTACAGAGATGGAAAAGGGGTGAGCAGCAGACGAGAGACGAACAGATTCGTCGAACTGCGATTTGGATCGTTCAGAGTGCAACCAAGGGAAAGATGGTAACCTGGCCGAGGTCAAGGGCCGGCGAAAGAGTCGCGCTTCGCTGGCAAAACAATCAATTATCAAGCAAAGTTTCGAAAGTAACTGGGGTTCGTTCGACTGTTTCTCCTCGGCTCGAAAGCCGATTTTTGCGATCAGTTCCGAAAGGGTAGGATAAAGGGTGAGAGAACGCGGAGCCGGGAACGGCGAACGAGAAGGAACGAGAGAACCGGGCGAGGAAAAGGATCTCGGCTACTTTAACCGAACTCCTGGAAAAGTTTCTCGTACGAACGGCCCCTCGACCCTTCGCCTCTCTATTTCTCTCTCTTCATACTCTTTCCCCTCTCTCTCTGACTCGTCGCAACCCCTGCCCCGCGTTCAACAGCCTAGCCGCCACCTTGCGACCCTCCGGGCAAGGGAATTGATTCGTGTTCCGTACTTTGCACGATTACGACGACCCTCGAATATAAATCGACAGTCCCGACGGACCCGACAGAGATGGGTTTTAGTTGTGGCGCAACGCGTTTCGGGATCGAACGCAGCCGATGGTACGGCACCGGCGGGCGGGGGGTACTGAAAGAACGGCGTTTAATTGCGGAACGAAAAAATTGACAAACGCGGCGATTGCGACGTCGAGGCCGCGACGTCGGATCGACTACCGAGAGGAAAACTCGACGACCTCGGGCTCCGGGTCCGGCGACAAATGAGTTTTGCCGAGCAGACAGGAACGGGGTTGGACAGGCTGAACGAACGGAGGGATTTTCTTCGCCTCGTTTCGCTCGTCGTTAAGCGTCCCGGTATTTGTACGTTGTTACGCGTCGACCGAGTAATGCGTTCTTTCGGATTTTATGACGCGAACAGACCGGATTGGAATTTCTGCTGGAAGTAATTTGACCAGAACGGTCGGACGAAAGAAAGCTCGATGTGCTGTTTGCGTTATGGGTAAACTAAAGGCTTTTTACACTTTTATATCGTTACAATATTACTATCCGGTAAGTTTCCGCGAAACCAAGAGTGGAAATAATTATTATTAAAATAAACTGAGTAACCATGTTATTCATCTTTACTTCGCAACGGTAAATAACACAGGAACTCGTTAAGCACCTAAAAACGGCGCGGCTCACCACTTTAGTTACACGAGAACCAACTTCGACGTTGAACCGAACTAAAAATCCAATCGGAAACCGTAAAAGAATTTCGCAAGCGTTTAAACGAGTAGTAGTTCCGGAACAATGAAGCGACTGTGGAGAGACGCGTAATATTCCGTGCACGCTGTCTCGTTTCAAGTGGATCCAGACTTTCTTAGTCGGCCGAGTTTATCGGCGAACGTCGTTAGCGCTCCAGCGCGGCGCGGCGAATTGGGTCGCCTTAATTAACATCGATCTCTTGGCGGCGGAGTTTCAGGAAACGGAAAGCAGCAGCCAGAGGTAGGGAGATACAGTCGAATATGTGTTAACGAGCGAGCAAATAGCGGCGCGGCGGCGGCTCGCGGATGTGCGAGCGTTAAGTGGCCCGCGAGAAGCGATCCTGCGACGAGCGTAACCGAAACACGTTTCCAGGCCTCGTTGGGTGTACGTTAAAAACTGATGCCTCGTTAACTCGCGGAGTTATCGAACGACGACGACGGCGACGTGCGCCCACGCGAGGCTGCATAAGGAAAAAGTCTGAGAACTGGAAACAAGACTGTTTACAGTGCTGTCAGCCAAGATTTGCTCTGACTCGAGATGAAGCGGGCAGAGGATTCGTGGACTTCTGAAATTTTTCTCTCAAGCGTTGAGAAATCGTGGGAAATTTTTTCAAAACGCAACATGTCTGTTCCGACGTTTTACCAGTGTTGAAACATTCGAAATCGTTCTGTAATATTTGGAATAATATTTGAAATGGAAGGTAATGATAAAGCGAATCGTTTTAAAGATTGTATTAAAGTTAAGAAAAGGAGATTTTCTTGTTAAAGAAGTTCTCTTTTTACTTGTAACAAAATGCAGTAAAGATTATAACCAGACTGAAGGTTCTTTATGTTGAATATTAATGGAACAGAAAATTGTAGTTCATTAAAAATACGGAGAATTGAAATGCGATATCCGGACGCTCAAACGGGTATAAAAGGTGGAAGAAGATTCTCGTCAAGATTTAAGAAGCGACGAAATTTAAATCTCTGAACATTCCTACTCCCGACAATAGAAATGAAATTTAATCTCCATTAAAGAATTCTTCTGTTTATATCGAATTACCTTCTCAATTTTTCTTTATGAACTTCTCTCAAATTCCGAGTGTACGTTTCCTTCCGAGTTCGAACTATTGTAATATCTTGATATCAAACACCCTCAGTTTAAGAGGTCACGGTGGTGGGTACGAATGGCGTTTAACGTGGTAGCGAGAGAAGGCTCTTGCTAAGAATCTCGGAGAAGACTTTCGCGCTGCTCGATGGAAACGAAAAGAGACGAGATCGTACAGGCTTGTTCCTGTCGCAGCGGCGCTCGTTACACGGGACGTGTCCAAAACTAAATTTTGCCTACGTGCCCGGCGAACGAGTATGCACGACGACAAGCCCGGAGCACGGCCCTGGCACAATGGAGGCTACTAAAATCAGAGATAAGTGGTGCCTTGCGACGGAATTCTGAAATACCTCCGCGGCCAGGGACAATCCGTTTAATATGCGTGGGGAGAAACGGCCAAAACTCCCTTCGCCCTTACCTTCTAATTTATGTAGCCACCCGCGTTTTCTACCATTGTAAGCTACGTACACACGGGTACATCTGGGTTAACAGCTACCTCGCGAGCAATCTCAACGCTACGTTCGACCGCTACTTCATTTTCTGGTATTTAGCGGACTTGAGAAAGTTCACCGAAATTGCGGGAAATTTTAGGAAGCTTTTTGCGACTGCGCGCGAGAGTAATGCCACTTGATATACAGTGAAAGTTCAAAGCGAACGTATATCGTGGAAGCGTAGAATTCAACCGACTAATCTTTTGGAGAGTGTAAAGCAGGCATTATATTAATGACAATGGAAGCCAAAATGTATTAGAAATTCTGTGCGAATTAAATGTAACCGAGGAAAATGTGAGAGACTTTAAATGAAGCAGGAAGACACAATAGAATAGAAAAGCGACAGTAGAAACGGTCAGTACATGATCAGACGTACATTCTACAATAAGAGATGGAGTTTTAACACAGATTCCACACGAATTATTTTAACATTCTCTATTCCTGGAATATCTACGTCGCAAAAGAATGCTAGACAGCTCCATAAAATTCCGTTGCACACTTTCTTTGAGTGGCTTTATGTGTTATTGGTAAGAGAAGGTTTCACTCGCCCACGCTTCAGTACTTCGGAACAACTTGAACCACGTAACTGGATCTGAAAACTGTAGTTTGAAACGCGGCACGGATGGAAGAACGTACGCAAGTTGTGCGATAATGATAACCTTGGGTTAGTTCGAGATTCCGGGCGTCGCGATGCACGTCTCGACTGCAGTTGAACCGTGTCTCGGTTTCGACGGATCGACTTTCTGGAATGCGGTCTAACAATAAGTCGGATGTAATGAATATATGTACGTGAAGACGTGTAACACCTTATTTACAAGATAACTCGTTAGGCGACTTGTGTAAGTTTCCTTTCGACTCGCATTCTTCCGCATTGGCAATTCTGATCTTACATGATATTATGAGAACTAAAGTTACGCTGTGTAACGTAACGACGGAAATTCGATTCGGGTCGAGCGAATGGAAATCTGAGAGACACGAATGCTTCGATCTCACAAGATTCACAATCAGTAATAAAAGTAAGATAAGATATAATAACGCAATTGGTTTTTAAACTTCAATTAGAATTTCAAGAGTATGAAGACATTTATAAAATTTGTAATATTGTATTTTACATTGAGAGCATAATCTCCCAAATGAATGTGTTGTCACACGTGCATTTATTTCGCAGAATCAAGCATCGATCCGTTTTGTAGTTCCATTTCCATGGAAAAATAAAACCGATCTACAAATTATTTTCCTCCGGGGAACGTGACAAATAAATACGCGATAAATCCTCGATGGCGGTCGCACGTGTCTTGCATTCCATTACGCGCACGAATAACCGAAGCCGTAACGTTTCAACGCGCGCGTTATTTTTTTATCGGCGCCTACCATTCACGCCAATTCACAATGCGTCCTATCGAACGTGAGACCCGCCAATATTTAGGCAAATAAATGTTGATTATCAGCCGCGTATCGTGATTGTGGCTGCGAAACGCGTAAATTCTGACTCGGCTAATAGCATTACGGCTCGCATAATGACGCGCCACTTCGTGATTTAATCGGCACCGAAGCCAAGCTAATATTATGAACTAATATTACGTGCGAATTCATGTCCAGTTGATTTTTTACATTTAAGCTTGAAACCTGAACAATGTGAATCGGGAGGCAATTGTAAACGATGCTTACAGTTACCAGACGAGCGTGGAAGGATACTTCGGAATTGTTTGTAAAAGCGACAGTGATTGTCAGCCTGAAGCTCTGAACGGGGTTTGCTTTGGCAGCGTCATCTTAATAAAAGCCAGTTCGGGTTTTTGGGCGCAAAAAGGCGAATCGGACAGCGTTTAATTAAGCCAATTGAATCCCTCTACTTGGCCGAAAGTTTGCTACCGGGCCGAGGTGAATTAGTTTCGCCTAAAAAGTTTCGAAAAGGCTGATAATCAACCGTCGAATGAACCCTTTCTCGTTTCGGTATCCGCGGAACTTCGCCCTGGCTACAATGGGTGAATTTAATTTAAAACAAGTACTGCAGTCTAGGAGGGGGGGAGAGGGTTTTACGCGATTACGGTCAAACGAAAATGAAGAGAAAACGAAAGAAAACGCTGAGAGGAAAACAGAAAAAAATCATTTTAATACCGAAAACGTTTTACCGGTCTCCACGCAGACTTTTCGAATAAACTTGAAAACTAAAAGTACGTAACATCTATTCGCAACGATCCGCTAATTACGAACTTAAGGGAGAAAATTCACGGAACTTCTACCTACTAACGCGGACACTTCGATGAAGATAACTCGGAAGAGCATCCGAGGAAAGATGGGAGATGGAGGATGGCAGGGGCAGGGTGGATCCGTAACCGTCGACGTAATCTCCCCTCGTTAGGGGCGCAGGACGAAGAGAAGAATGGATAAGGAGGGTCGTCGTCGAGAGCGAGCAAGCCGACTGGGAAGTGCTGGGCGATCTTTCGAACTCCGGACTCGCATCAATTAACGCCAAAACTCTGAAGAGGACTTCAAAGGAGATGGCTGGTCCATTATTCGACCATCGCGGCCCAACCCTCGCTGCTGTCGTTTCCGGTCCGGCTTTATCCAGCTGAATGGCATCCACTCCAAGGAGGAGAGTCGCTTTAGACAATAATCCGAATCTGCGTCCTTTTACGCTCGGCCTATCGAGGCTAACGATTCGTCTCTTCATCATCGGGGGACACGCGCGACCGACCGACCGACCAGACGATGTCTCTTATTCCCGACGTTTTCCTAAGACGTAACCATTGTTTTGGTGTTTCCATTTTGCAACGAATAAAGAGAACGCCCTAATTGTCCGCCGTTTCTTTTTGCCACTGTCCTTTGCCGTTGCGCGGTGATGAGACGGTCGGAAATGAAAGGGTTAGACGATGGGAGTTGATTAGGTGCGTAAACGTGACGGAATAATTAATATTTAACTTACTCGTGATTACAGATCAATACAACATATTTAGTCACTTCGTTAAATCCTTTCTGTTCTATTTCTTACAAAAGTGTGTGATATCAATTATACATTTGTGATCTCCGAAGAAGAAAAGATTGAAGAAAGGAAACGGAAAAACCGCCGAATAGGAACGTAGGCGACTGTGCAAAAGTCAATTCCCGGTGGTTGCCTCGCGTGCGATAAGGGTACCGTTCCACAAAATACGCCCCCGTAAGCTCTCGCGCAATCGACAGCTCGACCGAACCGCATCCGCTCCGCTCGCGTGCACCGCGCTAGCTTTAAGAAAACTCCCACCGTATTTAAACCGAGGAAACGCGTTCCACGCCGCTCTCTCCCACGATTCCCAACAAATATCTGCTAATCGCCCCCGAGCTCGGTTCTGGATTACGTTTTCACGTCGGTTTACACGACACGACGTCTGCTTCTCGGATGAAATCGATCACAGTGACCGGCAGACGTGGTGTAAACATATAAAGAGGTAAAGAAGAAAATAATGCCGAAGACGACGGTGGAGAGAAACCGAGGCCAGACAGACAGATGGATAGGAAAAGTACAGGACGGGAGACGACGGGGCGAGGCAACGAGGGGCGGCGTTCAATGCCAGGAAAATCGGCCCGGCGAAAATAAGCTTAATCTCGCTGAGTGAAATCGCTGCCAAATGTAATGCGTCTCCTGTCGATGAGGGAACCCGTCGCGAGCCACCGGCGCAGCAGTGGCCAGCCCCTTTTCTGATTCGCGCGAACCGTGGTATAAACGAGCCGACCGACTATATCCCTTGCGCCCTGTTCCAACAAATCGACCCTGGGACCTCTTTTCCTTTCCTCGCTCCTCGCGATCTTCGCCCCTTTCGTTCGTTCTTTCGGCATCCTTTCGGCCCCCGACACGCGCTCCCGGCCAATCTCGTATCGACGGATTAACGGGTGGAACAAAAAAGAGGACGAGGAGGAAACAGAGCGACGAAGATGTAAAAGCAGGCCGAAAAAACAGAACGAGGCTGGCGAATCGTGGAAGGGGCGACGAACCAAATCCGCAACCGGCGCGTGTTTCAAATATTTTATTTCTGCTTGCGTTGGCAAAGCCCGCGAACGTTACCGCGCCTCTATCCAGTGCCGTTCAGTATTTCTCTTTTATAGATACCGTACGTCCGCTGATAAAATTCGGCTCGGCATCGTGCACATCGACGAAAAGGAGGTGGAGGAGGCCGGCCGGGCTTTGGCATTGATCTTTTGATCGGGTAAAATCTCGCCAAAAAAGGGGTACACGCGGCAACGCGCCGCGGACCACTCTATTTACGTTCCGGCTCATTCCGGGCACGGACACTTTGATCGGGCAAAAGATATCGAACGATGCCAGGTACGTGGGCTCTGCCTCGATTTTTGTCTTGTTGCCCGATTTTTGACTCGTCGAAACTTACTGTTTATAACGTCACAGAGAAGGGAACGGTCTGTGTAGTAAATATCGATTCAGAGTTGAACAAAGATTAAAATATACTCGGTCGTACCATATCGTTCCTCATGAAGTATTGTTTGAGAATCGTAGAACAGGAGTATCAATTAAACAATTACTTGCATCAACCGTCGTATTTTTGTAAAATAGATTAAGATTCTAAAGTATTCTAAAAAAATATTTGTAACAAGTATAATGGAACAGCCACGAATATAGAAATCAACCTACATTCATTAATTTCTCTGTGAAAATCAACAAACGCGTGCAATATGCGTGTTCATATTTCGTTTTGCGTCGATAAGCCGTTCTCTGACGGCACCACCTGCCAGTCGATCGTATCTAGTAGGAAACGTCGGTGATGCAATATTTATACGTCTACGTCGACGGACGATATAAATACTGCATGGACTTGCTATAGACCCAGAGACCCGCTGTTCCATACCGCTATTAATGGCCCGCGTGGACGCCGCAAAGTGGAATCATCATTATCTGCAAACTTTCTTCGCGACCTCGATATGCAAATTCACGCGCGCGCACACATGTATCCAACTATGTACGGGTAAATCGGAATGACAGCAAATTGCATTATGAAATACTGTAGGATAGAGTTTATATCCGCTTGGACTTTTGCCCCGAAACACGGCATACAAGCCAATTAAATAAGGCATTCAGACAAGTACAGAATCGAATTTCTCTATGCGAACTTTCATCGTAATCTATTTTTATAGCCCGCCGTTTAATCCAACCCGATTATGCAACCAGTGGAATTTTTGTGATAATAACATTCTTCCTCTCATTACAGTTTTTCTTCCAGAGAACGTTCATTAATGTAACATTTATGCGCGCAAGATAATTATTTTTCCTCGTTATATTCGCACAACAATAGCTTAACGTCGTTACGGCGGTATCGAGATAAATTCTCGTCGTAATAAAATCGGGCGAGGATTTCTATCAAAGCGCGGAACCGTCCGTAAATTCAATTTCGAAAATGCGCGCGGGAATTATTTACATCCTATTAAATTTTCGATAGCGTGCCGCTCCTGCTTAAGCCGACGAGGGTCCATTATTCGATCGTTTAAATGCATTCCCAGGCGAGTGAAACCGGAAAGGAAAGCACGCACCGCTTTTCCAGCGACGCGGTGTTAACTCGTCTATCATATTAATTACACGCAGCCGCCGTTCGATCGAGACGTAATATGCAAATTGCGAACGCGCACGGCTGGGCTCGATATCGGATTCAAGATCGGATTCCGGGAAATGACTATTATACGCGGTGAACGTGTGGCGGCTCGACTCGTGGGATTTCGATCGGATAAATTAACCGTGGAGATTTTCGCGCCGCGACCTTCGTCATTTCTTCGTATGCATCTCGAAATGTCACGGGTCTATTTTCACGTAAGCGCGCGCGCGCGCGCTGTAAAGTTCGTTTGCTTGGACGAGAACGTGAAACATTTTCATATACTGTCGTCTATAGCCGCGTTCATAAAGCTTAGAACGCGTTGTAAAATGCAAATGACTCGTTATGAGGTCGTGTACAGAGTAAATCGAATACGAGACATCTCAATAAATGGCCGAGTCAAAAAATGTATCTGGTGCCAAATTTCTTTGCGGCAATCTACGTGTGCTATTTATAAATGTGGTGTCTCTGTCAAATTTTTTGGTCGACGTTTGCGAGTGTTCTTAGACTCATAAACGAGTACAGACATATATATATATTCCTCGCTAGTCCTCCACTTGTTTTCGGTAAATCCACTCGCAGATGAATATTAATTTTGGTCTAAATAGATGTCAGGGATGAATAGAGCCAGCTACGGTACCCGGTCACGTCTCCTATCCGTGAGATGGAAGAGCCAGGACCCGCCGTTCGAGTGACGTGTACGAATTTCGTGCAGGAAGACACGATGAATGTGGCACGGTCCTCGGCTACGCAGTTACCGGAGCAGAAAAGCATTACACGAGCTGGTCTAAGAAAATTGCACTGTTATTCCACGGATCAAGAAATGTCTCGCTGTACGTATTACGCGTTACGTATTACGAAACCTATAGAAAATGTCCTTCCGCGGAATGAATCGACTCGCTTAGAAATCTCCGTCATCGTCATCGACATTTCAAATTTAGTGAGCCATATAATGATTTCATTTTTACGACCACATTTCCATTATTCGTCCAGCGAAGAGACTCTGTTTTCGGGATTGCTTATTTATTCCAACCGGCGTGGTGCGAAGTGCGACACAACATTTTTACCGCTATCATAACAGCGTGGAGCCGCGCGGTGGCGCAACCGGCATCTCCCGCGTCCCAGAAAATCCGATAATTCCTCCCCCCAACAGAGGGGGGTCGGAAAAAGCATGAGCGAGAAGGGGCGTAAGAGAAAAAGTGAGAAAAAGCGAGACGACCAGGTTTGAAGCCAGGTCGTTCTGGTAACAACGTAGACGCTCGTTACACTCCGGCGCGATATACGTCGCGAATTAAACGAGAAATGGCTGCCATCGCCGTGCCGCGGCGCATAATATTGTTCTCGATGATATAAGCGAGTTATTGCAGTGATTAAACCGTTCCGCGGCGCGTTTCCCGATCGCGCGGTAACATGAAAATAATTACCATTGCTCGACGTACCTGCCCAAGGTTTCGCTTTAAAACGGACGAAATTTTCATTTACGTCGATGCCATAGCGATTCGAAAATAATTACCGTAAATGCGGCGACAGATACATATAATGTAAACGCAAAGAAGCGGTATTTAATTTACGCTGATGCGAATTAATGGGACGAGCGATATTTTTACGTCGGATAATTCGACGGTGATCGATGCAGGCTCGGATTAAAATAAATTATTTACGGAAACATGCAAGCATTCGCGCAGCTATTATTCGTACAGATTTTCTATTTCTAAGAGTAACTGGGATCAAATCCGTACAACCTGTACATATTGCAGACCGTGAACCCACCCCAAAGAACGAACCAAGAGCGTAGCGGATCAAACCCTGGCTCGATTCGGAATTCACACGCGGCTCGCAGGCGATCATCAATCACAACATCCCCTGGTGCATCGAGGCCGTGCAAACACAGGTGCGCGCGCTTAGCGTCGGAATCTCTTCGAATAACTCCAGGGACCGATCTCCCACATCCGGCGTACACGACCGAATACGTTGCGGCTTCTAGCTACCGTCTAATAACCCGTTCGTCGATCGCAGTTCCGTGTAATTATGGGTCCGCCGATACGCGGCTACCAGCACACGCGGTTATACGTGTACGCGCGCGCGGAGGTTGCAGGTGTGTGCCTGATACGCGGCTATGCACATCCCTGAAACCGCAGCCCGGCGAAGCTGTTCGAGGGGCTGAAAGGCGAGGAGAGTAAAACACAGGCGATGGTACCTTCGGCTTACACGCAGGAGGACATTATCTCGAGGAGCACACACCGTCTCCTAAGACGCGGAAGGAGTGCTTGAGAGTTACCGTCGGTTCATTTACTGGTATTGTCCGCCTCCCTCGTCTCTCTACCTGTACCCCCGTCACCCTTTCACCGACGCAACACCATCGCTCCGTCCCTTTCCCGTTCGCACCGCAGTCGAGCTGCGCCTCACTGCGGTCCACGCTATCCGATAGACACGAATCAACCCCTTTCGCGTGTGCACATGCACGTAGCCTACTCAGCGCTCGCCGACCTTCTCACCCGCCGTCGAACGATACGTCGGTGACTCCGGGGTATACCTTGTTGTCACGCGGTGCGGGATTGTCGGAGTGTCGTTAAAGGGGGGATTTAGCCTGTGTGCCTGGCTTTTGATAGCTTGGCTAGGGTATGATGATGAATCGTAATAGGGGGCCGCCGGATAGGATTTATGGGTGTGCTTTCGAAGTTTACTTTTTTACGATTGCGGCACCGCGTCGGGGTGTTTGGTTTTGGTGGTTCTTACGATAGTTCTGGGAGCGTTTGTGGATGTTTGCGGCGAATCTTGAGGGGCAAGTTGAATAATGTTTCGAGGGTCGTTCAAATATTTTGATGGGTCGATTAAGTTCCCGTGAGTAAAGTTATTCACGATTTGATAAACGCTGGTTTCGATCTTCATAGGAAATGACCATACGAATTGATACTCTATCTGAAATTTTTCAACAGAACACTTCAATTTATCACGAACAGCAACAGAAGGCTTTAATAAAGCGCATTTTGTCACGATCCTCTGAAAACGCGTCGACAATGGAACAAAGGCGCGGCGCGGTGCTCGAGCGAACTCTTCAATCCGTCAATGCGGGCCTAGAAAGAAAGCGCAATGCGAAGCGCGCGCGAGAGAATGGCGCCCCGCGTAGAGAGTCAGAAACGGAGGTAAATAGGGGAGGCGGGTTTAATTAGTAACAATAATTAGCACGGCAGTCGGGCGACGCGTATCAAGCGCGCAATTCCACTTGTAACTGCGTCGCGCCGCGTGAATTTCAATATCGTCACGCGTCCCCCTTTTGATACTACGGCGAAACGAGAGCATCTTTAAAAAACCGAGTTCAGTTGTAACCGTGCAAGCACCTGAGAACAACGTGAAGAATTTTGGGACCTATTTTGATCCTTGTATTTCTACCGTGCAATGTAAAAGAAATATTCCACCGTCGACGATCATCATGGCTAAACGGCCATTACGATCCGTTTCGTAAGAAGCGACGTATCTGACCTAATGGACGCATCGACTGAATTAAATGTCGTTTCAATTGCCTCTATATTTGGATTACGTAAATTCTCTTTATTGGCCGCTCGGTTTCCGCGCCGCGAACGCCGCATACTATTCGGCTTATCTGGATTGCACTCTAAGCCAATGTGTCCGCCTGTGCGTTGTTCTTTTGCCATATTGATTCGAGTGGTTCTATTTCATTCACAATTTCGAGCGTTTCGATAATTAGCCCCTGCTTCGGTTAAAAAGAAATTTCATACAGCAAAGTAAGAAAAATCTGTCATTTTTATTTTCTTAATTTCTAGATCATTTGATAGAATTATAGTTTTCGGATTACGAGCTTAAAGGAGTTCGACGACAGTTTTTGAAAAGTGCAGACGGAAAATAAACTACGAAGCTTCCGTAACACTTTCCATTAACGAAACGGATCGTGTCGTTACAAGAACTCGGGATAGCTGCCGGAAAAGCGTGGGCGCAAGCCAGACGATGTGAAACGCCGGGTCTGCTCTGTAGTCGAAGTCCAGTCTTTGACTTGAAGTTGAACCGCCCTTTACCACGGCTATTTGCAATTAAAAACAATTAATTACATCGCACCTCGCTGTCTCTCCCGTCCGCTGTTTTTATTTGCCCAGCCGAGACTCTGCAGGTGTCACTCTTTATATCCCTTCTGTGCACACTACGCACAGCGAACACAAAGCCGAAGGAGCGGAGAGTACAAAAAGGGGGCAAAAAAAAAACGCGAATATCGCGCGACTCCGTCCGAGAATGTTGGAGATACTTGAGATTCTTTAGAAACGGTTCGGGATCCGCGTTCACGCGCTCCAGCAAACTTTATGAATGCCGGAATTCTTTTCCTACCGCGGGAATCATCGCGTTTTGTTGCGTAGTTTGACTTCTTCGAACGCTGATTCGCTGAATAGGTAGGTATGGCTTGAGGCGACTTTCCAGCCATCCGCATAACTGTGTTCAGTTGCGCAAATTCCACCACACTTCTCGTTTCGCTACCATTTTTACGCCGCGTTGAATTTTGTTAATACAATTCAATCACGATCATACGTAATACTGTAGAGTTTTTAGGCATGTCAAACACGCGGCCAAGATTGATAACCAATAATTGTAAAAAAGGAACTTTCCTACATACATATGTATTTTTTAATATGTTTATATTCTTTGTATTATTATTTTGTATGTATTGATTTGTTTATAATAAAAGCTACGCTTTATCTATCTTTCCATTTTGTTTTAACGTAATTGAACGTAAAAAACAATTATTACAAGCAATACGTCTCTCATGTACATAAAATAAATGTTTCTAACACTGATGACAATTTTATGACATTTTTATCTGTTTTATTCTTCGTGAAACACGTTAATCCCTCCCTGCAAGGATTTCTTTTTACTGCTTCTCAAGACTATTCGTTACCTATTTCGCGAGTCTTTCGACGATTCGGCGGGCGGGTTCGAAGAAACCGTTTTCCTCGGCCCGTCCTTGTTTCCGATTCTTCGCAAACTCGTTATCGGGGGCTTCCTCATGAATTATTTATACCCACCGACGTCGTTGTTCCGTCGGGTGGGCAACACAGACGAGAGAATCCGCGGGATCTCTCAATCGATTTCGCGTTTTTTCCCAGCGAAGGATCCAGTATCCGTCGGTGGGACGAATTATTACGATTTGTTGCGGATTTTCTAACATCGTTTCGTGTGGTTTATGAATGAGTGAAACAAAAGAACATATAACTCGAGAACACTTCTACGTCCATGTCGATCTCATGTATTCACTCGTTCATTGCCCATAAGAAATTAAAATAATGAATCCAATAAAAAATGATGGTACTTAAAATTGGTAAGTACTTTGTGATAGAAGGCATTGGAGTATGCACCAATTTTCATTGTTATTTTATCATTTCATCTCTTGAAGTACTTTTTCCAAGAATAGTTACATATTTGGTGCATGAAATGCGTTAAGAACGGGGTAAGGGCCGGTGTTAAGTCATTTATAATCCACGTTACGCGATAACCCTTCCTTTCTCGATCGAGCAGCAAGGCGGCCGTAAGGTTTCCCTAGGAACGTATTTACCGTACAAATGCATATCATCCATCGGGCATATCCGACGTGGTACACGCGAGACACACGTGTGAGCCGCGTTTTATTAGCTTACGCCCTGTCCGTCGCAATTTGCGGGACGGCTGTGTAACCGTTGGATCAGTCGTCCAAGAAAGAAGGCGTATCGCGTGCGCGTGAGATGGATTAGGGGGAAACTGGGTCGGAATCTTAAACGAGATTTGCGCCGGCAACAAAGAGCTCCTCAGGTTATTGTGCACCGGAAATAAAATGTTGAACGACGGATCAGAGATTTCTTGCAGCTAATGCGTCTAGAATAATAGTTGCGAACGTAAGTTCTTTGTTTATTCCCAGGGAAGCAGGAAGGAATTGTTACTCGTGAAATATATACCAGTACTCGTAGCAATTAATTCTTACGAGTCGGATCACTGATGACCCAGTTACATAACCGAAATATAACTATAGAAGTTAGACTCCAGGCGAACTTAATAGATTTTCAACTTTTCTGATAAGTTGAATCGAGGCTCGAGATTAAATGTCCAATTTCTGAATAAAAATGTAACAAAATTTTAGATTAAAGTCTTTGAATTCGGGGGTGGAGTTTAAGGATTTCTATTTCAAATATTTATCTTCGAGGAAGTAACGTGGGGAGAACGATGAATCACAGACACTATCTACGGTCGCGTCGCGTCGTCGTTTCGCAAGTTCATCGTCGCCTTTAGTTTCAATTATGCCGGTTTAAATCGATCCTTCGGAGCGGACGCGCACCTGTACACACAGAGATACCCGATTCTCAAGCGTAATTGATTTTATTGATCTATCGCCGCTTACGTATTGATTAAGCGTCGGTAATTGACATCCGGCTTAATGGAAAGGTAAACCGATTAACGATAACGACGTCAAGGAAAAGAGGTATTACTTTGCGTCGATTAATCAACGCACCTGTTTCACGCCGGTGATCGACGCCCACGTGTTTACATGTAAATGGCACGCACCGCGTTCACCGAACACCTGTCCACTTTGTTACACATAGACCTGCCTGAAACTCGTTCTATCTATCTCTCTCTCTCCCGTCATCTCACTCATTTCTCTTCTTTCTCTCTCTTTCATTTCATCATAACGATAACCAAACAAATTGTAAAAGAGATAACAAAATAAAAAGTTTGTTTAATCCACGATTTTGTAATACATAAGGTCGTGGTTTTATCTTTCAAATCAGAACTCGTGTACAAGTAACAATATGATGAATCTGTTGGTCATGAAAATATAGGAGCCGACACCGTGAGTGAGCCTACTGTTCTTTTTTATACCGTAGCGTGGTCGAGGGTATTGGAAAAATTGTTGACATAAATTCCGCGAGTAACTTGGGACGTCGCAAAAGTTTTCGCGTCAAAGCGGCAAGTTACCAGGCAACGTATGTAACACTCGCACAAGTGCAAACTCTCAACGAATCGATTCCGTCTGTCTGCCTGTACTCACTGGCTCACCTGAAGAATGCACTGCGGTTGATAAACGAACTGTTCACCCCTTTGACCAGCCGATGTCTATCTTATATTTTTTATCACCGACTTGCACCGTGCTAATCGATAGGAATTATTACATCGCGAAATTGACAGATGTATATTCGCAGTGATACAACTTCTTCAGATTCGTGGCAGTCTGTATCGAGAAAATAAATTTTTCATTCAATCGATTTTCGCTACATAAACATTAATCCGGAATGGATTTTTTCACGCAAAGACGTCCTGATTGAATTCATGAATTATTTCGACTATCAATGCGACTCCACCAATTGGGTTTACACGATTGCTATCTAATTAGCGATATCGTCAACGCAGCGAAAACATTTATCTAGCGTTCCTCTGACTTGTCATTATCCAATTTAATTAATGAGTTACAATTTCATGTAACTTTGATTAAGTACAATTGTAACGTATAAATTCTACTTGAAGTATGTAATTAATACACAATGATTTTTCGCATAAGCTATGAAAACTTACGTGAACAGACGCTCTCGTTTCAAATGAATGTCATCGTTTCTTACCTGCAACAGAAAGAAACATATTCATTTAGTACATCATATCTACATTATAAATAATAGTATGAAGTTTCTAAGAAAATTGTTTCAAAGAATTCTTTCACAGATTGCATCGTCGCCCTCAATCGCGCTATCATAAAAGGTAAATAACGCATCATTTCTCTATATCTCCATAAAGCAGAATATTCCCAGATCAGATCTGCGTATCGATTCGGTCGTTTCGTAAATTCGCCATAAACGCAGCGTGAAATTCGCTCGATATTAAACTTAAGGCCTTTGACCGGTTCGCGTAAAGCGGCAACGAAAAAAGGTAAGCGCGAATCGTACCTGGTGGGTGGTCGGCGATAAACTCGGCAGTAAAACGTTAATAAAGCTTGTGCAGTGGACAAGCTCGCATCGGCCGGCCGTCGTTAGCCTGGAATTTAACGGAGTCGAGAAGAGTCAAAGGGAAATGGGTCAGGAGAAGAAAAGTCGTGATAAGTGTGTGCACGCATACTGCACCGGTGGCTCGGGTCGTTATGCACCCGCGTTTGAAACTCGCGCCTTAGTTTACTCTTTTATTCCGCGTGTTCCGCGACTGACGCTCCGTATTGCATTGTTTGCAAAAGTCACGACTTTTATTCTGTCGGCTCTTAATAGCCGCCTTCGTCCTTCCGCTAGAGAAAACGCGCAGTAAGTAGATATGGACGGTATAAGGCGGACTGACATAATGGAATGATGTCGATTTTACGCGGACAGACTCGAGGGAGTCTTCTCAGAAGCAATATTCGAGACTCTGTCATTTTTACATTTTTGTTCCAACTGTTTCTTCACATTCTTGTAAAAGAGAACAAATCTAGATTTAAAAAGGAAGTAAGAACTTAAATAAAATAATTTCAGTAGAAAGTATCGAGATTGAGATCATTATTATAGAACTTGGACTTGACAAAGCTAGAAAATGAGTGCTACCGTAAACATTGGTTCGGTCTTTGATCAACGATCTAAATTTATAGGCAACCGGATCGAGGTCTGGTACATGGATTTTGCGAAGCTATTCAGACTTGTCGTGTGTGCTCACAAACGTTACTATAAATAATCAAATAGTTACTCTCTCTCTCCTTCTTAAAAAAAATTGCTCTCTGAGATCGCCTAATTTTTGTTTAAATTCATGAATCAGTGTAGAATAAATACACAATGTCTCACGACGCCTTTGTAGTTAGGCTCTAAATATAATTCGTGGATACACTGCGCTTTGGTTTGCAACTGCAACAGATAAACACTGCGATGTGACGTGCATTCCTCGCGACATTTAGAAGCGCGACGCTGGAAGAACGATGAAAGTCAAACTTCGTAAACTTCATAAAAATGTCAAGATAACTCAGTTACAACGGTTGTAAAAAGATTCCAGTATCAAGAAAAGTTTGCGTGAAAACAAGAACTTCCTGTTTGTCATAAATTTTTTTGGCAATAAAAGTAAAACACTCTCTGGCTTGAAAGTACGTACGAAAAATTACGAATAACGCTGAGAAACAGGATTAGTTAACACTCCTACGTTAATAAAAGAAGAGAAATTAAACAGCTACAAGAGAATACATTTTGAAGTACTTTTTGCAGAACAAGATGGAAGTGTCACGACAGATTGTCAAGAAAGACAAGCACGGGCAAAGAGTAGCAGAAAGGGTCAGAAGAAAATAGTTTGAAACAAAGTTCGTACTTCCGAAATCGGGGATCAAAGTTCCTCGTCTCGGAATTTGAAGGATACGAGGGAGATGAAACACGTTACGACCAGAAGTGGATAGAAGGAGAGGTAGACGTATAAGTGGAAGAAGGCTAGTGCTACGGTGCTCGAACTGTAACTCGATGCGGAGAAACTTGACGGGTCCTGCCACTGATTAGAAGCGCTCCAACGAGTTTCCCCGTGCCGGGGATTAGGC
Organism: Ceratina calcarata; assembly: GCF_001652005.2. Classification (NCBI taxonomy): domain Eukaryota; kingdom Metazoa; phylum Arthropoda; class Insecta; order Hymenoptera; family Apidae; genus Ceratina; species Ceratina calcarata. The sequence continues at coordinate 317,074 of NW_017137499.1, read as the reverse complement.
TGCGGGAACGACAAGGGGAACTGGGCGGGAGTGGAGGGTAGAGAACGAGACTGCAGCCAGGCGGCATCGGGAAGAAGTCGAAGAAGTTGCAACGTATAGGCGAGTGAATGTTATCTTATCAAAATATGCAAATCGACCGGATTTACCTGCTGAGCATATGTGTAAGCGTAAGCTGCACGGTGTTTATGGCACGACTTAACGACGTGAAACGTGTGGATTACTATGATAAGAATTTACGTCTCGCCACTGAGCTAAAAGCTTGCGGTAATTCTGATACGTTGAGGAGTTTGAAACGAAGACGGTTTAATTTGATTGGAAGTTGAACAGAATCCATTTCTTCCTGCGAATACGAACAGTAATTATGAACACCGTAGCGACGTAAGAAAAAGCTGCTTACACAGGCCGATGAGACAAAACGAGATTCGAAACAGGACGAAACGGAACGGCTCGTTATCGATCGCTGACGGGAAAGAATGCCCGAAGAACGTATGTTATTCGCGTTTCAAACGAAGAAAAGGATTCTTCTATCTCGGGACTGGAAAGTTCGTAACAATACTTCTCACACGAACATCAAGAATTCATTAAGAAATGCCTCGGTGGCCTCGAGACGAAGTGGGAGGAGAGAAACAGATGCCGGTTTAATTTGTCTTCGCGAGCGAGCACGACTTGGCACAGCTTGTAATTATCGCTCGAAATTCCAGTGCAGTAAATTCTTAAGCGTTAACCGGCGGGATTTTATCTGTCGCACGGTTACGGTCAATATTCACCTCCCGCTCCTCACACGTCGTCGCCACGAACAGCGGAATCGTGAATTCAAAAACCAGAGACCGTCGGTTCTTCGAGATAAACGATATTGCGTAGGCTCGGTTGGCTTTTTAAGAGGCACTCATCGTGTAAATGGGATTAGACCGCGTCACGAAAATGATAATAAGCATCGAAATTTCGGTCGGTCAGGGCTGCTCGACCGCGGTTCAATCCTGTTACGTAAACGGGGACGTTCCACCGAGCCAGAACTTTAAATTGCGGGGACGATTCCAGCGTGGATTACAGTGTTTCTGGTTATCGTGCTCGATGTAATTGAAGCAACGGCCTGCCATGTCGGCTGCGGAAAGTTGAATTTAATACTTCATCGCGATGCCACGGAAACCTATTAAACGCTACGCTCAACGTTACGTTAATGCTCGTGTAATGTGCGCTAATATTGTTTCCTTACTTAATAGACACCGACTAAATCCTGCTAGTTGCCCCACCGTCCTTCGCTCGCACGTATCTTACGACGGAGGGAACATGGAAATTGGAAGGCATAAAGAAAATATGTCACACATCTTCTCGAGAACTACGTCGTATAGTTGGAGTTGATGCAAATCAATGATGTACACTTTGAGCCTCTCCGATCCAAATACCGAACGATTTTTCGACAACTCGCGACGAATATAACGGGAGATGACTCGTGCTTCATTTCTGAGTTTAATTACACGGCCAGGGAACGCCTCCAAAACGACAGATTTAATTAATGTTAGAGTCACCGTGACAAATAGTTGGAATTCGGCGATGGCCGGTTTAAACTCGAATCTGCGTTACTTCTCGCTAATTCATACTCGGCGTACGTTTCGGTCGCGATACAAGCGTTCCACGGCGACACCGCCAGCCGATTAAATTGATATTATATCCCGTCGGTCGGCGGGCATCGATTTATCACGTTCTAACAAGCTCCGCGGTATTTACAGCGTCATAACGTAGCCGCGCGATCGCCCATGCGCGTTTCGCTTTATTTACAAAGTTATGTAAAACGACGGGATAGATGACGGCTGTGATACGCTCTCGCCTTGTTCCACCCGCTGATTGTCCCGTTCGGTGCACCGGCGAACGGATTCTACTGATTCTACTTCGTCGGAGATCGTTAACTCGTTCGCGGCCGAGACAAATGTACCGGCGCACGTGTGGCTTGCATGAATGAATTGCAAATCGATGCATTAGAAGCTTGGTAATATTATACAAGGAGTAATTCTGTTCTCCATGGCGCAGTAACTGTTCGTTCGTTCGTTCTTGCCCCCGGATGAAATATGCTCCCTGGGACGAAATATAAATGACTCGGACCGTGTACTCGATATCTCGGTATTTTCATCTTCTTGGTAATTTCATGGAAATGTACATCGCCGTGCCCCGCGTAAAACAAGCCGCCTAACATTTTTTTCGTTGATACAACAGACACATCATTTGTTATTTAAATGATATAAAAGGAACATACCCTACGGGAGGAACACTTTTGTCCCGAGATCATTTTTTACAACGTTCCCGAACCATCAACGTTTTTCTGCCATAACCGGTCTCGGAAAAAATGACCGAACCTTTTGATTAGTAGCCGTGCCTCATATTTCCCCCTGTGTAATCAAAACTCCATCATCCACCGACTGCAAGATAAAGAACCCCAGATTCCTGAAAACATCTCCCGATTCCCCCAAAAAGAGGAAGCGTCAAGCACTTACCGACTTACTCAGTTCGGTAAAAGCGTAATTCGTCATGCCGCTAAATCGTACGCGCCGTGTTTCATCGTTACGCGTCAAAGTCTCAGCGAGATCGCCGATCACCGTTCACGATCTATTTCGTATAGGTGTACGCGTCATGCAGGACGCTGGCCGCGCCATTGCTCATAATACTCGTCGACAGATCTAATCAACGATCAAAATCAAAAGTGACAGCCTCCTTAATCACAGTTTCGGATATGAATCGATCCGTCGATATCGGATCGTCGACGACGCTTCGCCGTTTCACGACGGAGCGACACGTGAAGGAGAGGGACGGCGCGGGACGGTGCGGGAAGATCATCCTAATTTCGTAGTCCCTACTGGATAAATGGAGAAGCAATCCATGGACCAGCGAGCCGAGGATTAGGAGCTATCTTCCGTTACGTTCCAATTCTCATTACGCTGGTAGGTACGGGGCAGGAGCGAAGACCTCGTAGAAAGCCAGGGACTATCGTGAGGCTGCGGCCTCTCTTTGCTCGACGAGCCGAGCTCTTCGATAAATGACTATAGATTCAACCGGGCCGGAATAGAAGCGGCCTCCAAAAGGTTACAGGGCATTGTGATAAAAAAGAGGTAAAGAGTCTGTATTAAAAGGCAATACCGGGCCGGATCATTGACTGGAAAGGTTTTGCGAATGGATCCTTTGATACGGCACAATGTTTGTGCAGCTTCGTTGGTAATACTAATTTCTCTTCTAATAAAAATAACCATTTGAGACTATGAATCGCATAATTTTCATGTTGAATCATTGTATGAATTATCTTATGGAACTTATTCAACGTATTAATTCCACGATAATATTCATTTTTTAAACTATAATTAAGTGACTGTGTTCATTTCTAACGAACATTTTTATCGATTGTATATTAAACATGTTATCGCGATCCAAATACCAAAATATTTTTCATTGCCTCGGTTATAATACGTAAAAAAGAGGGCGTGTGAAATCGTCAAAGTCCCGGAGGTAACAGCTGTGACGATTATGAAATATAAATCACTCTGAAATCGAACTAGCACACGTTCCGGCTGTCGTACATTTAAAAATTGAACCCGCACTCTTTTTTCTTGCTCGACGCGAGTTTCGAACGGCCGCGAACTATAAAAGCCGTTATATAAGTTTCGGTTTACGTTGATTGCTCGAACGTCGATCTTTTCCGTCCCAGCCAGTAATTAAAATTCGCTCGGTTTCGCGAGCACCTTTCAACGACACGATCGATATTAAGTGAAAATCAATCGGCGCCCCGGTTTGAAGCGAGCTGGACCGTGCGCTTTTTTTCACCAACTCACCTCATCGAGTTTCCTCTCTCTTTTTTTAATTTTGCAGCAATTAGAAGTCTCGACATTTTTCATTCCTGAAAACTTTCCCGTTTGACCTCAAACGATTTTCGCGCCGTCTGATAGCCGCAGCCGTGAAAAGCATCGATTACTTGTCCCTGTTTTCGAATATTCATACTCCGATGCGAGCACTGGTTTGTAAAAAAGTTTTGCCGGTTGATATTTAAAGAGAAATAAAACTGACCTATACTATTTACTCTGACATAATAAATTTCGAGTTTCGTAAAAGTCCTGCGACTACATACTCGTTGCAATCTGTTCAAGGTACGGCGCATTCAAAGAAATGAAAAAACTTGGACGGTTCCCGAGCCATCAGAAACAAACTTAGTTTCTCTATGCGACGTGACGATGCGCGTGCAAGTTTTACAAAAGTTCCGGTCCAAAAAATCAAACGGAATCCATTCATCTCTGAAACGAATCGAGGGATCACAACGGGGGGATGGAAGAGAGAGAGAGAGCCGACATGAAAGGGATGGCACGGCGCAGTGGCCCGGCCACGTATACGAGATAGGACTGGAAGCGTATCGAGGTCTCAATTTCGTTTCAATCTGAAATAAAAGCAAGACTAAACGCCGACACGCTCCACGATCGAGAGTGGATATCGCAGCGTGGAAAATTACGCCGGGACAAGAGGGCACGTACGGGGTCTCAGAAACGTCGAAGACGAACGGCTCGGTGGTCGGCCGGGGGTCCAGAAAGAGGGACGAGGCGGGTGAGACGGAACGGCACGGCGCGGCAGCAAGGACGCGAGAAAAAGACGATTGCCCGGGATTCGCTGCGACGGAGAGGGATAAAACGAAAGGAGTGAGTGCCCGTTTCTATCATCTTCCTTTCGGTTTCGCCCCGTCCCTCTGCGCGTGTTTCTTCATCCTCCTCACGATTTTTGTACCCGCGCGATCTATCGCGATATCTCTGACAAAGATGTAGTCGACGATACGTAGAGGATGTTCAAAAATTAAAGAATCATGTTAAAATATAATTATATGGATATAAAATATTCAAATCGAATTTCATATAAATGCACAATGCTAATCATGTACAATGTTAATAATACGAGGAATCTAAACGTTTAATTTTAGTACACCGTAACACTAGAGATTGCTGCGTAATCGTAGATAAATTCGCAATGAAGTTCAAAACAATCTTTGTACGGCTGAAAAGCGGGAATCGTACAAACGACGGGGAAGATATCTAGAAGGGTAGAGCGCACCCGCGTTACGTTTAATCGACGTTTCAACTCGTTACGATGCCGTTAATTCCGCTCATTACCCAGCTTGTTGCTTGTTCCGCACGGACGTTCATTCGCCGTGCCTAATTGTCTGCACTTTTCTCGCTAAATTCCGAGAAACTACGAAAGCTTCGATGTACCGAGTACAATTAAAACTGGTCGTTTCGTAGGCTCGGAACAGGTGAGAAATGTATGCAGATTAAATGCGAAAGTTTGGGACACGTGAAAGGCCGCGAAATCGAAACTGAAGTATCCGTTTAACTGAAACGTCCGTAAAACTGTCATTTGCTACGCCGCCGCTACCACCGGGCTGAAGTTCAGATGTTTAAATTCACTTCTGAGCGTGCGACGGTAGTTTGACCGGAGTTACAAATTGTTTAAAACGATATTTCGTTCTTTATTAAATTGCTCGCGTGTACTGTTTGTGTTTTCTGTCCATGTCATATCGACGAAGTAATTATTAACTATTCGGTCGAAATTCGGACGCGCCACGCAGGTAAATCACAGTAGCAAATTTTCGCGGCAGTTCGCAGGGAGTTGTTTATCCGCGGATCGTTAAGAGTCGCGAGCGAACGATCGATGGAAAACGAAATTCTGATTTAGCGCGAAGGGCACAGGAACAGGGCGATAAACGTTTTGCCGGAACAGCCTCGTATTTTACTACACTTCGAATCAGTTAACGCGACACACGGTGGATCAAACCGGAACGATCGAAGCGACGAGCGTTTCGCTTCAGGGTGTTGTTTTCATAAATCAAAAAGCAGCGAACGCAACGCGAGTGCCGCGTATCAATCACAATTTATAATGGCTCTCGTTTCGATGACAAATGAGGATACCTATCGCGCGTATCGCCATGCCGCGCCGCACCGTGATTCCAGTCGGAAAAATGCTCGTGATAATTTCGCGCGAGGAGCGTCCTTACGTTCATTAATCGTCACGTCCCGGATAATTCTGTTCCCGCGTAGCCGGTGAGCAGCGCGGTGCGACGAGGAGAGCACAATGATCGTCCCTCGAATTTTTCGTCGGGATCAACAGGTCCGTGAGTGAAAGAGCCGCGTCATCTCATCGTTTGTCTCTCTCCCACCCTCGTCTTTCGTTCGTCCCCCGGCGTGGCAGACGTCGCGTACCGAGCATCGGGAAAGGGATGCTTCGCGAGGGGGATGACGAGATTTCGGAACGAATTTAGGTGCCTCGTTCGATGGATATTTTAATCTAACAGCTGATCGAAATGCTGATGATACGACGTTCGTTCAACGCATCGAGAAATATATTCTGCCAGTTTAAAAAGGCGAAGGATGGTCGACGAAAGATTCCCGTCGATTCAATACGTGTACCACGGATACGTTTTCAGTTTGTCATCTCCTGCTTACACGATTCTCACACATGAGCAAAAGAAGTACGTGCACAAGGCCAAAATTATCCACGTACAAAAATGAGCACGACGCGACTGTGAATACAATTCGTGACTCTCGACGCAGCTTCGCGGTCATTACGATTTGCATAAAGGTCGCCGAAGTACAAGGGCGGCGAAGATGAAGGTGAAGGGAGTACGTGTCACGCGGGGCGTGTAGGGTTTTTCGCACGTGCGTGCTCTCTCATTACGGCGGAATCGCGATGCGAGGAACGCGGTGGAGAAAAACGTGAGGGGAACGCAAATCGCGGGCTCACGTGCGCCTGGCTGCCACCCTATCTTCTCGAAACACGTTTGTTCCTTTCTGCCTTCAGCCTCGTATGGCCAGGGCTAAGTAGGTGTTTCTTAATTCCGTGACCGAACTTTGCTCTCCAGGGCAACGTTAATTGATATCCTCTGGTGCAGTTGGGAACGTAGAGCTTCTCGTGTAGAGCTCTCGGAACAGGACAGACAACGGAGCAAAATAATTTTCTAAGACCATCTCACGAAATAAATGACATTCGATATTTTATATGTAAGGATAAGAAAATAAAAATTCTTCAACTCATTGTTGCATTTCCTTGATGTTTGTAGCCTTTTAATATGCTCAGTAAATTTTATAGTCTGGTCTTAAGATTATATCTCGAACTAAGTCACTCAATATTTTCCATCACTCGCTAGTAAAACAAGAAAAAAGAGAATCGTCTAGACGTCATTGAGCAAATCGAAGAGACGTTCGAATGGTCCAACCGACAGGTTTAGCCGCGATACAGGGATTAATAATTGACGCGTTGCTCCTTATCCGTCCAGCGAGCTGACTGGTCGATCCGGTGATCGTCATGAAATTGGATTTGCGACAAGTTTTAAATCGACTGACACATAATCCGAGTTGAGAAACCGGCGCGACATGGCGCGTTCGCCGAGGCAAAACTCGAGCTGCGCGTACAGTAGTTGGAAATTGAATTATGCAACGCGCGGACATTCCTATCGCGCGTCGTCCATAGGTGCGCGGAGAATCAAGAGACAACCCTGATACGTATCGATCGCGTTATAAGCGACGAGGAGTCCGAGGGCCGAAGCAAAGAAAGCCGCGTTACGAGTGTACTCATTATCGGCCGCGACGCGGACTGAATAAATGCCGGAAATAGATCTGCGGGACATAGCTTTATCCAGGCTCAACGTCCAACGATCGCGTTATCCAATTTCGAAATAATCTGCAAACGATGTTCTTTTTGATGTTCGAAGTACATTCAAAGTGAAACAGCAATCATTCGAAATTATTCACTTTACGTTTTAACTCGTATGACCCGTACAATTTTTTAAACAAATTTTGTGATATTATATTGTGAAACAGGTATAGTTTGAAATGTAATTTCAGTTTTAGTTTTGTTCAAAGTTCAACCAAGTAATAATTATATAGGGGTCATAATAAGCTGATATCTGCTGTTGATGAGGTCAGTTACGGGATATAATTTGACTACTGCATTGTACTAACAATTTGGTAGCAACCGTAATAATTTAATTAACCATTGTAAATGAGATTCGTAATGAGATACGTAATTCAGTCTCCAACCCGTCGAACTTTCAGTCCAATATAGAAGATAGAAATTGGAATGACAATACTGTCGATATTCAAAAATTCCACCCGCAGCGTTAATTCCTGGTAGAGAGAATTCATGTATCCGGATATTTTCTCATCGTTGCAATTTCCAGTTTTCAATATAATTGGTCATGCGAGCTTGCGGAAAATGATTCGTTTTGCGACCGATCCAAAGTGTTTCCATCGGCCGTCGTTCCCGCGCGCGACCCTGCTGGAAATTATCAGCCAGATTGCTTCATAGAAAACGCGGAATACTTCTCGATGAAAAGCCCGTTGGATTACCAAGGCCGACGATTTCCAAGTCTGCGGAAGGAATAAGTCTTCCCTCTTCTTCTTCTTCTTCTTCTCCTCCTTGCGAGATCTCTACGTCTCGAGGATCTCGAGTAGGACGATTATCGTGGTGAGAATCTCAGAAGGAAGCCGAGGTCCTGGGTTCTCATCGACAGATTCTATCTATATCCCCGGTAGCTTTCCTCCATCTACTGGCTATTTCTTTTCCTTCCTTCGTGCTTCCTCTTTTCTCTCTAGATCTATCCATCTCTCTCCACTCTTACCCTCCCACAAACCATCTTCCTCTCGCTTCCGCCGATCCGCGCAGTGTTCTCCTCACCCACTAGGCCCCTCTCGTCGTGCTCCTTTTTACCGCGGCTCGATTCCCCGTGAAAACCGGTAGAACTCGTTCAAAAGGATACCGAATGTGGCGAAGCCGGATCCCGGAACGAGTGGAGAAGTCGCAAGAGGAAGTCGAGGAAGACCTAACGCGAACCGACTAACAGATCAGTCGACCACCGCGACAGAGAAATGTGAAACGCATTGCACGTCCAATTGTTCAAACAATATCTGTTTTTAACAAAAAGGATCATAACGAAAGAAAGACACGAAATAGTTAATTTTTAGATCCACAGTTCAATTCAATTCTACCATTCAGGAATCGAACATTGAAGTATAAATACTTATTATAAAACATTTAAATAAAGAAGATCAATGGAGGTACACAGTCGGTTTGTACAATGAAATCTGTGGCTCCTTTTATCTAAAATTACATTTTCCTCGCTAAACGTGTGAAACGTAAGGAACGATAGACGTGCAGGAAGAACTGCTGTGTACGCGTAGATTATGCGAAGCATGCGTTCTACCATGGGTTTATGGTCAGCCGTTTCGTCACCGACTACCGCACAATTTCGTAACTCATTGTCAACGTTTTTCGTCGTCAACGAAATTGCAACAGCACCGAAGCGCAGCCACCCTCTGTGGTTTACGGGGAAAATTAATTCGAATGCTAATGCATACCGATGCATATGGATGCACAGGATTATCTTATGCGCGGTCCGCCGATTGTCGGTTGTTCATAGAAGTTAGAAACCCACTCGCGGAATCTGCGAACGAACACTCGTAACCGAACGAATGAATTTCGACGAAGTCCACGAGTTTCTTCGAGGACACGGGAACAGTAGGATATTGAAATTCGGCATCGTTCCCGGAAGTGGGTCGGACCGGGGATGCTGGAACGTGTAATTTATGTAATGTGGCTGTGGACGCCTCGCGGTGTGAGGTATTGTTTTTGGGAGCCCGGTTTCTGGAAGCTGCGGAGATTATAAAGTAAGAATAGGAAGGGTTGGTATTCATGAAGAAGTCGTTTCGCCGGGTGTATGGTAAGTTTAGTGGTTTTAGAGTAGCTCGCCGTAATATTCCTTCCGAATTATTGAAAACCTCCAAGTTCTCAGAGTTGAAAACACCGCGATAAGTAAGAGGACGTTGCCCGATATCGTTAAAGTATAAACAAAGAGAACTTTACGCATCTCGTTCCAGTTAATTCTTTATTTCAAGGAGACATAACTTCAACAAGTAGGAAGCGCAAACGCGAGGTCGACACACGTAAATTCGGTCGATTAATCAATGAAAAAGCCTGTCGGTACGCGGGATACGGAACGAATGCTAAACGAGTTTCGCAAATTACCAAGGCCCGTAATCGGAAAATTAATATCGCAGATTGATCAGAGCTAGCGCACGTGACCGGCGCGGTGCGACGACGGCCAGGTGTAAATCTATTCACGTGGACAGGCGTCGATGCAACGATTATAAATGTATTCATCAGAAGCTTGTAACAAACGCGGCGTATTTATACGCGCATACGATATAACGAGGCGTGCGCGCAACGTCCGGCCGCGGACCAACCAAGCAATTTGATTATTTCGTACGGCGGTCGTCACGTAATCCGTTTTGTCCAGTTAAATGTCCCATTAATCGTTTTAGAGCGAGTCGTCAAATATTTTCCGTCGATCGAGTACTCGCAGCTATTCACTCAAATAAATGACGCATATGGAATTACAATCTGTCGCGCCGCCGATAAACAGGCCGGCGTGCTAGATTATTATTCACTCTTTAGCCTACCCGTATGCAGAATGCCAGCTCATTTTGAATTTTAATCGCTTCAGCTCGAAATGAATCGTAATTTGTTTTCGAAATCAGGACTGCCGAGCTTTTATAACAGACGTCCTGTTTAGAAAACTGGTTACCAATTTAAATGAAATATTATAATATATAGTTTCTCTTTGATTCACGATCTATTCATCGGTAACGTTATCGAACTTCGGTTCAATATCGCGAAGGCAAGCCCGATCGACGGAAGTCCTAAGAATGTAAAGAGTGTAGTAGCTGCTGTTTAAGTATTCCACCGGAAAAGTTCATTCTATACAATAGAGAATCACGAGACTTAACTTCTACTTACACTTAAGCATGAGCTAGCTCTAACTTCTGCCCCTTTCAATTCTAAATATACAAAAGCGATATTTCGTAACACGACTAAGTAAGAATTGAAATGTCACAATTGGAAAGAATGATTAAATCTTCAGTGAAAAACTATCACTAGAAGAATGCGGATGAACATCGTAACAGGGCGGAGATACGGTCCTTCCAACGGGGCGACAAAAAGGAGGTGAAAGATAAAAAGGGGCAGGAATAAAAGAAGAACGCGGCGGTGGAATTAAATCGGTGATGGCGAACATCGAATTAAGAGATTCTTGCTTTTGGTCGCGCTGAATCGTCGCACCCTGGAAAAACATTTCCAACCCTACCGGGTGCCGTTTTCACGATCGTGAAAATATGCAAAGGGCGACGCGGGCGAGCGGAGAGGAGAGGTATAAAGCGGGCAAAAAATGAAGCTTCCAGCCGGCGCGGTACGGCGTCCCCCTTTTCTCTGGTAGAAACGAGATCTCGAAGAGAGTGGAGCCGACGAAGAACGAAAAAAGAAACGATGACATAGCAAGGCGCGGAGGGAGGGAGAGAGAACAGGGAAAAAAAGGGACGGTAAGAGGGAGACAGAGACAGGGGGTGGGAACCAGGGAGGAAAAGAACGACGCGTATTGTCTCCCGCAGCCCGTAATTAGGCTGAATGGCGCTTTTCATGGAGCTGGCCCTTTTTGAAATTAATACGGGCCGACGCTGCGGCGAAATATTACCGAGCGATAATTAACGCGTTATCGCGTCAAAACCGGCCGAGCCACTGGTGAAAATTTAACCGTGCGATTAACGAATTTCAAACCGAGGGTGGGCGGCCGGGGGTAGCCGGTGGGTGGCGTTCCCCGGCTGAAAATGCCGGCATATTGCCGCACCGCACTGTTCCGAGCGGATTCGCGGCGCCGCGTGGCGACCATAAATCGCGTTTTGTGATTGGTACCCAACAGTAAATAAATCAGTACTGTCGCGGTAATTAGTTGCAAATATTCGTGCGAAAGGGTGAATTGTCGAATCGGTTCGAGTTATCAAAGGATTGCGGTTCTTTAATCGACCTAATCGAAGAAAGAATTTAAAAAAGATGATACCATTTATGGAAGGAGTATTTAGAAATCTTCATGAAAAACGTGATAAAAGTATGAAACTTCCGCCAAGGAGCAGCCGATCGTAATGACCAAGCGCATATAAAAAAATTGCAGCATGGTACCTGACGACAACAGATACATAAATCTCGATTCGAACAAAGCTCGAAAAGACTTAATGCTCCTCGACCTTTCTCGTTAGAAGTCTCGACCCCCTGCGGGGACCAACTAACAATGCTACCCTCTTCCGAGGCTGCGCTTTCTCATTGAAAAACAGGACAATTTGTATCCGAAGGAGTCTCCCGAGAAGCCGGAAGCGTGGCAACGGTTCAGGCCGGCGGTCTAGCCATAAATCGGCGCGCTCATCTTTAAAATATGGGGATGGAAATATTTGGACTGCGCACGTCGAATCGAGCAAGAAACAAACTGTGGCCGAATTCCTGGACGGGGTAAAGAGATCGCGTGGCGCGGGGCGAGCGAGCGAGCGAGCAGGCGTGGAGGCAGCCGCTGCTAGTCAGGCAGGAAGTTGCAAAAGGTCGTAGTAAAGATGCCATCTCCCTGCCACGACGCCGCGGCGCGGTGGCGAGTTTATTTGCAACGTGCACGAGCGTCCTGTGTATGTTGCAAGCCTCCCATCCCCGCGCTATCTCCCATCCCCTATCACCTTCTCTCCCTCTCTTTCTCTCTCGCTCTTTCTGTCTGCTCTCTGGTCGTCGTTCCAAACCCTGTTCTGACGTCCGCCGCCGGCCCTCGTAAATTGCACGGCAAATAATTGATAGGCGAAGGCGATGTTTCTATTCTGTTGGCAGCACTTGTAAAGGAGCCGCGATTTATTCCGCCTCACCGCCTCGCTGTCTGCCGGCCCGGTATAAATGGCCGGCAGTCGCGGGGGTGGTGGCGTAGCCAAATAAAAAAATTTGTGGCAGGAGAGGGGAAAGAGAAAACGAGTTGGCCAAACTCTGAAGGTGGAGCGACGCGCATGGACGGGAGAAGCGTATAAAGAGATGTTTTGGACGGAAAGCGGGGCGAAAGAAATGATTTTGGAATCCGGTCCAGCGGATCGGTTGTTTGCACGCTGTTATTGTACGAAGAAACGATGGAAGATCTTATTTTCCCTCCTAATCGCGTGACTCCGAATGCTCTCTCGCCGCTTCGATTCGCCGTTAGGTAAGAGCAACCGCGGTGGCGTCAAACAGAGGAAGATTTATATTCGGAGCTCCGCCACTTTCGCGAGTAATACGACGGCCTGGCATAAAACGTTTTAATATTTCATTGAACGCCGTCTGGGGCAGCGAAAGACAGTTAAAAACGGATAGATCCTTTCGTCCGGGTCCTGAGGTTTCTTTCAATCGATGCTCGAGCTCTTTAATATCGGTTACCTTAGCGATCCCGCCGATAGCGTAGCTTAATCAAAAAGGACTTGCGGCGAAAGAGGAACGGGCGGTCGGTCACTCGCCTTTGTCGACTAAGAAAGGGCCGAGTCCATTCTATACGGTAATTTCGAGAAAAAGCTCGAGAACCCGGCTTTTTAATAGTTCGGCTTCGTTTCACGTGGAGACAGAGTAAAAACGTCGTAGGACTGTCAATATTACTGTCAGAATTTCACGATGAACATTTATCTTCTTCTATTTTCAGTTTTAATTGATAAATGAATTTGATAAGAACATCTTCAACTTCGGAAAGTACAGTCGTCGGTTAAATAAATTGCTCCATTGTCCGTCGAATGCGAGCCTGGCAATTAAACTTTTCATTTTCCCGTGATAATGTCGCGACGGCGATATATTTCATAAAACTCCGAGAGATAAGTCGCCTAATCTGGTCCGCAATAAACACGTCGGCCACGACCGGACCGAGGACCCAGGACGAGGAACCGCCGTTCCTTTGTCTGAAATTTTAAGAATCATCGCTTAACTGTAATTTCGTGAAACTCCCCGCGCCTTATCTCGTGGCAGCGTCGCGTCGCACGACGAGAAACGAGGCTCCGCCACCGCGAGGATTCCAAAGACACAAAGGGGCCGATTTAACGAGCGCATTTTTCCCCGTCTGCCTGAATTTTCATAACGGAAGAAACGAGGCATTAAAATTCTTTTCGCGCCTCCTCACCTCGTGTCTCTCCGCTGCGCTCTCTTTCTCCCGCGAGAATTCTTACAAACGATCCACTCCGGCGCTATATCTGCTACAATGCGGTCGAGATTGCGGAGAACTTCCGGCTCCTACGTTCGTCCGACGATTCAAACAGTGATTTTTCGGTCCTTCACGATGCGACAGATCTTACGCGATGTCTTTCGACTCGAGGGAACAGTATATTCTGATCTATTTACGTTTGGGCAAGTGCATCATTTCTATTGTGAAAAGTTACAACGAAATTAGGGTGACTCTAACGAAGTTCCGAGACAAACTATTTGTATTCAAAGATATGCGGAAGTTGAAGCAATAAACGAAACATATGAACACTTTATGGACGCGAGAAAATGAGCATTCAAACGAGCATTCTACAAATTTATATTCTTTTTCGTTCGGACACGCCCTGTGCATCGCACCGCAGGGAAGAAAAGCGTAACGGGAGGTAACAGTGGAAACGGGAAGCTGGGAAGAGAAGAAAAAAAAGAAAAACGAGAACGAGGCGAGGATCGAACGATTCGTCGATTCCGTGGAAATCTGGAACGAGGGATGCGGCAGTGTGAACGCGGGCCGGCGCGCGCGCGTTTGTAAATAACGGTAATGGGCATATTCGCAATTAGCTACGGTGCTTCGAGCAACGGTAAGGGCGAAAAAAGAGCCAACAGAGATGCCGTTTGGTGCGCAGCACCGTGCCGTGGCCGCGGCTCGCGTGTGTGCGCGGTTTGCAAGCCGAGCCAAAATAGGTGCACCGGAACACTGGGCGGCGAAGAACGAGCCGAAGTGAACGGAGAAGCGCGAAACAAAAGGGAAAAAAGGGGCTGCACGGTTGTAAATGAACCGAGAGACATGGGGCGGCGCGGTGCAATAAGAACGGCGAGACAGAACGGGTGGAAGAATGAAATTGAAGGCGATAACAATGAATTCGATACAATTTGTTGATATAACGAAGTAACGCTATAAAAGTGTGCTCAAAATTGTCTAGACATACGTGTCTTATAAAAAGTAATAATAAACGTTTAGTAATGAAATAGTTAGACGATTTCAATTAGCGAAATTACGGAAAACCTTTCACGAAGGAGCTTTCTGTATTTCATGCTGCAGACGAAAACATTAAACCACAGACCAGATAGAATTTCTCATTAATATTACAAAACCGATACTTCAAACAGCTAAATCCTTCCAATTATCACATCCTCCGTCTATTATAAGACTTCTGTATTTTAATCCTGCTCATTTTGCATCCCATCAATATTTGATAGAATGACGCAAATCATAGAAAGAACAAGAACGTGCAAGCTAAGAAATACACACAAAGAGAAATGATAAGAGGAGGTGAAACAATTGCGAATGAAATACGGTATAAGAAAGAAAAAATGAAGTAAGTAAAATGTGATGGCAGCAACTAGTCGAAAAGCGAGCGTTGCTGGTTCGAGCGTTACGGACAATAGCTTCGTCGAGCGCACGAATATTACGCGTGGAACATGTGCGCGGCATGCTCGCAAGGTTTATTTGCGTTATATCTGCAAATACGTGCAGCAATGCGTGTTCGTTGAATGCTAATGCGCGCAGGGTGAAACAGAGAGAGAGAGAGAGAGAGAGAGAAAGGGTAGGGGTTTCGTTGATGTCCATACGACTAGTCACTGGAGCGAGTGAGCGCGAGGGTGCACGTGCGCGTCATAATTGCACGCATATGCGAGTCAACGTGTGCAGGCATGCACGTTTGCTGCTTGTAAACTAATACGAATTTTAGCCGCATCTTCTTACGTCAAAGAATTCTCGAGGAAATTTTATTTTCTTACGAGAGCCACCGTTCCATTGTTAGAGGCTTAAATCACAATTAAGTTCCAATACAATCTTCTGTATATCTTTTTATTTGCTCTCAATGGTACAGTTATTTGAGTTATTTATAGAGACACCGAAGGGAACGTCGTAATGTACGACTTTAACAATTTTACGTCTATTTAAGCTATAGGGCTGTTCAGTGTTGTTAATTAGAAAAGGTATCATGTTGCGGTAGTAAACGTGGAAGGTCTAGATATCTGATGTATACAGAGCCGTGATGTCTCTCGTAGAGACATAATGGGGTTGTGAGTTCACAGCTCGAAGACCTATTGTCTTTCGTCTTTGGGGAACGGAGAGTCGGAGAATTTCGAGGAGGAAGCTACGTGGGAGCATCGAGGGGTGAATAGTGCGAGAAAATATTAAGTGAGAGGGTAAAGAGGGGCGCTTTGAAAGCGTTGAAGAACAGCCAGGATATTTGTGCTTGTATAATAGCCTGTTTCAGAATCATTCTGGTAATTGTACAAGTTCGTAGCTACTGTGTACCGAAAACACCTTTCGAATTAATTCCATGGACGAATATTAAAATTAACACGGGTAAATTTCACTCCGAAACAAACGCGAATTCCAACATTGAAATTGTAAATTCACCAGCGTCTACGAAACGTCCATGCAATAATACATTAATTTCCTTCTACGATCTATCTCTCATTCATATTACACGCAAAGGAAGATCACAATAAACATAGTTGAGTCGAGAAACACTTTAACAGGTTTCACACCGCTTTTCGATCGTTTTACAGAAATGAATGAATAACAAAAAAAATAAATTTCCTAACGTGAACTGGGTCATTATAAAAGGTGAGCGCGATTAGAAGTGAATAGTATTTCGCGTGTTCACGCGATTTAACAACGCTGGCGCGTTAAATATCTACGCGGAAGTGAAGCGAAGAAGAGAATGAAAGGTCTTCGACGACCGTCACATCCGTGTGATTGATTGATCTTCGACCGACCGGTCTTAGGAGCAATTGAACAGCAGAGGATTAGGTTAACCCTGCGGTTAGAAGTTCGATGTCACTGGTTGCGCAATGCCGCTTGTCGAATAACTGAGTTGCTACCCCTGTTGCCTGTTACCGATTCGTGGTTACACGTAATACAGCGATCTAGTCACATAATCAAAAATAGGACCCGATTCTGTTTTGTGAAACGACAAAATCGACAAAATCGTATCAGATTCGATTAACTTATTGTGAAACGTGAGCTGGATATTTTTT
This sequence comes from Ceratina calcarata, assembly GCF_001652005.2. Lineage (NCBI taxonomy): Eukaryota > Metazoa > Arthropoda > Insecta > Hymenoptera > Apidae > Ceratina > Ceratina calcarata. The sequence continues at coordinate 300,007 of NW_017137499.1, read as the reverse complement.
AACAAAAGCGTATGTATGGGATCGAAGCATAGTCGACAATGGAATAATGGAATCTATTGTAAGAGGAAAAACTAATTACGAGAAGCTTATTAAAACAGTATATGTATCGTTCCGTACGTAACAACACGTCAACAGTATAATTATACGTCAAAATATTCAAACGAAAAGAACATGAAAGGGCGTCCTTATAATGTTATATTTTAATACAAGCGATTAAATAACACGGACGAAAAACAGGTAGGCGGGTTTGAAAAACAAGCGATGCACGGAACAATGGAAAATGGAAATAACGGTAAATCCTTTCGTCTCGTGCTGACCGATATAGAAAAAATTCTGCCACGAAACGTCCCTAAGTCGGTTGGTTGGCATTTAAATTAAATAGAACGCGCAAGTGTCGGCAAGTGAACAGCGGGTACTGTGCGAGCCTCGAGTACAAATTGCATTTTTCTCGTGTTTTCGTAAGAACCGACACACCGGTTGACATTAATTGCAACTGTAAACTTAGCCGAATGACAGCACCTGATGGCAGGTCAACCACAATTAACGTGAAAGAAGGTAACGTATATCTGCACGTGAAACGCAGAAAGTCTACCGCGACGATTACGCGAGGGTCGTCTCCGTGCAGAAATAATTAAAAACATAATAATCGCGGAACGAGCAAACGTCTCGTGAGAATGCGACAGAAGCAGAAAAGGGGTTAAAAGTCGCGCTCGCGATGCTTCTTCCCTAGCCGTGCTTAAAGTTTCAAGACCCATACGTTTCCTCTGTGCACACGTAATCCCCTCGATCGATTTCCTACCGACTCGACCTACTCTTCTCCTACACACCGCTCTTTTCAATACACCGGAACCGTCACGAAACGCATCAATCTCGACTTCATAAGGCGCGATGGATTTCAGCTTGGCCTCCTTTTCGTTGTCGCGCCAATCCACTCAAAATTCTTTTCTGTCTGGCTGCGAGATTGAGAGAAATACGGGAACAAAGAAGTGAAGCTCACGATTTCGAAGAAGGTTATCCTCGCGATGGGTATTATCAGAACATGAAGCTCAAGTTCCATTGTGCACACCTCCCGTTATTCATTTCTAGCCACAGTTTTTTCTAGTCAATTTTCTTTAATACCATTTTAAACATCGGCACGCGTGAGGTTCAACAGTTTAGCCGGAAGGTAGATTCGACAACGCACGATCTGTGGAACAGGAAAATTCGCATGGAGAGTGGCTCTATTCCTGGCCCGTCACCAAAGACAACAAGCTGAAATACGTCCTGGAAATAGAGGCACGAAGGGAAAACGAGCAAGCGAAACGACGATAGGGCGAAGGGATGGGCGCGAACGAAAGAGCGTAGGGCCAGCTGGATTTATGTACACGGTCACCTCGAGAACACGAGTCCAGTAAATAAACGTCGCGGATAACGGGGTGGCCACGGGGGTGTGACACGTAAGGGCAGAAGCGAACGGGGAAAGAAAGATAGAGAGGACAGCGAGCGGGCGGCGAGCGTTCTCTAGGAAAGACTTGTCCGGCCCGTAATCGACCGGAAGAGACCTGCTCGCCGGTGGTTTTAAATTAAGCCACGGCACGTTCGTTAGCCGGCTCGACACCATTGTCGCCCGCCACCGTACGAAACCATAAATTCCTACGAAAACGAATGACCGACCAGACCGGTCCGGCCCGGGCCACGATCTGCGGACGTTACTACGGCCGTTTCTCGCGCGCCCAAATGAATCCAGGCTGCGATTGTCGCGAAAGCGACCGCTATTACTATTTTTCGAAAGTCAACCGTAACTTTTGTGACGATATCGTAACGTATCCATCCAATTAAAAAAAAAAACAGAGTACGCGAGTCGATTTGATTAATTATAGCCACAATTACATTTGAGTTTTCAAAATTAAAGATAGAAATTGCAAAAAGAATTGAATACCTACATGTGTTCCATGAACAATGGCATTTCAATTCAGACAGATGCGCGTTTTTTAAACATTCACGACTTTTATTATTCGTGAATGATGTCGAAGGTATCGTAAAGAGAATAGTTTCCGGCAATGTAAACAGCAATTACAGTTCTCGTGACACACGGCGATAAACCCAATACGCCAAGGGTGGAACGGCGAACGGCGTGTAGGTGGGAGGAGAGAAATCACTAGCGAGGTGAAACTCGAGCAGCTCCCAACGAATCTGAGAGCGAGCGTCGCGCGTATGAATCAACCTAAAAAAAATAGCACCGGATCAAATTGTCGAAATTAAAAGGAACTCGCGTTGTTCGTGGTACGATTATTCGCCGGCTCGATTCTACTACGAACCCGCGTTCGTAATAGGATTGTCTGGCCTGCGAAGCGGAGACCAAGCGAGCCCGTCGTCGTGACGTATAAAGTCGTATCAGAAGCGTGACACGAAACGAGATTACGACGAGGACCGGGCGCGAGACAAAAAGCTGAGAGAAGTAGCGACCGGTAACGACTCTCGAAATTGTGACTGGCTAATTTTGGTGTACGCGACTGCTACGACGTATTGCTGTCTGTAGTACAGACTTTGTACACGGGCGTGCATGCATTTACACGGACGCGCGGGTGCACGGGGAAACGCCGAGGCGAGGCGAAGTCGCGAGCGTTAAAGAGCAAAAAGAGGAAAGCACGAAGCACGGAAAAATGTACAACGTGGCGTGTGAGAGGAACAGAGAAAAGACTAGGGAAAGTCGATAAAAGGGACGAGGCTGAAACGCAACGACGACGGTGCCGGTATTTCGACTTTTATTACCGGTGCAGCGCGGCAACGGGCAACGCAACCGGCAGTTTTAACTAAGCTTATTATCCGGTATCAATGGTAATCATCTGGCGAATTCACATGCGTTCCGCCGGTACGCGGTGTGCGTCAGCCGCTCCAGGCCAGAATATAAAATAACGAAACGTAAAATCCAATTCCGTGGAACCGACCGAATATAATTAACTGCTAGTTTAAGGTCGCAATTATACATGCACCTGGGCTTCTTTCGCTCCTTCCACTCCGCTATTCTCTTGGTCTCGTATACTTTAATGATCGAATCTCCAATTTCCTTTGCATATCAAATAAAAACATGCGATCTCAAAATACGTATTCTATTTCATTAGATAGAAAATTTTGAACGACGAATACTTTTCTAAATCCATAATAAAATGTAACTGAAAGATAAATCTAAATTGACTGACAACGATGTCAATCTACGCCAACTAGATCTCTAGCAATTTTCTACCTCTCCCTCGCGCTTGTTTGATAACGGTCCGAGGAAGCGGTTGCCAGAAGAGAAGACTCGTTTCGCTGCCCCTCGTACCGGTGCACGAATTCCAACGAAGTTTCAACTAAGACAGAGGAACGATACGAGAACGCCTATCAAGTCGAAGGCATCCGTGCAATCAAGACTCGATTTCGACAAACTTCTGAATCGAGGCAGGGCGAGCGAGGTTTCGATCGCGATCCCTGGTCTGGTAACCGGCCAACGAAAGTTCGCGAAAAGAGTTTTAATCGTTGCCACGTCGGGCAAGTACAAAGCCTCGCGAGAACTTTTTATGGAGCGGGAATTCCAGCCGCAAGTTTTATTTCCCAACGGTTAATCGATTCGCATGTAAATACCGCCGCTAAAGGAAAAGTGTCGTCTAATTTATTCTATTCAAAAATGAAAGGCTAGGATCGCCGGATGCAAATAGAACGAAGACGAACCGCGGTGTCTTCCTCTTAGCGCATCGGGTTAAGCGCGAGATCGTTTAAAATTAGATCAGCGGTCTGGTTGAAGAAATCGATAAATTAGGCGTTGCGGAAACCGCATGATCGATGACCGCGTATTCCTGGAAGTGCTACTAATAGAGCTCGAGTGTAAGTAACACCAGAATCGACAGAGGAGAATGCAACCTTGCAATTTCCCAAGTTTCTTCTGCACCGAGAGGAGATTCAGATTTTGCAGAGGGAATACTTCGTTTAACGCGAATCGCTTTAACGCTATTCGGGTCAGTACCTGCTCCTGATTCGACCTCTCGTCCCAAGCCGGATGCATATTTGAAAATGACTGCGACCTACAGACTCGCTAGAAAACTAAGATGGAAACTGGGTAGAGGTGCATTGCGCTTTCAGCGCTGCAGCACGAGTTTTAATTAGCCGAGACAGCTGCCCTTTCCGAATAAAGTCCGCTGGAATTTAAAGTTCGCTACAAGCAGCTTCCGGCGAGATCTATCATCTGCATTGCAAATTGATTGAAGATCTAAAGAATCCCTAGTGATACACGTAAATATAGTATAACATTCACTTTCCTCTGAGAGATCAGTGAAATGAAAAACTCAGTAAAATTTGACGGCACAGAAAGATACTCGCGTTCTATGCGTAATTAATTGTCATGAGTAATAAAAAGCAAATTCGATAAATGATTAATACATCGTGAAAGCCTGGCAAGGGCCTCGGGTAACTGGTTTGCGGGCAGACAGTGGCCGAGGGAAGGCGAGAAACACGTTACGAACTGATTACGTTACGAGATCGTGTTCCACGGGGGATAACGACGAAGAAATTAATATCCGCGAGCGAAGCACGACGTAGCTGGGATGGAAATAGCCGGCGGCCGAATTAAAATTCCAGCTGGTCCCGCGCGGCACGGCATGGTGTCCGCCGACGCGGAATATTAACTATTTTCCGTGCGACACTTCGAAGAAAAGTTTAGATCACCGAGCATCCAACGGAACCAGGGGAAGAAAATTATTTTCCCGGTGTCGGTTGCCGGACTCGCCGGATCGTTCGTCTTAATTAACCAGTTATTTACTAATTAGTCAAGAATGTTTAATTAAATTTATCGCCGCCTAGCGAGCTCGGAGATGCGAACAGCCTCGTTTGCGAATCACGGACCGGCGCAAAACCTGGTATCAATTTGTAATTTGGATCGGCGAGGGTTACGCGCGAGGGTAAAACTCGGTGCATTTCAGATTAGCTGCTTTAAAGGGCGACAGCGAGGGGCGCAAATGTGGATTGGATAATTGATATAATACCGAGGGACCGTTTACGTAGATGTACCCTTAGTATCTTTAGATAAGGTCTTAATATCGGAAAGATAAGATTCTTGTCACGTTCTTTTATATGAAACACGAATTGTTCGTAGTAACATCTCAGTGCAATTATTCGTTATGGAAAAAATGCTGTGTCCTTAATCTTAACAATAACACATTCTGCTCGTGCAATAAAGTTGACTAGTTGCATGCAGGAACAGGTTTATACGATGAGTCATTTCATGAAAAGTTAGTTTTTCCGTGCCTTATCGTCGGATCGCGGAAGAATACGATTATACACTGGGTGGTCCGCGCAAATGTTACGAGTCATAGCTTTTTCCACGGTATAATTTGAAAAAGTTTAGCTCTTTTTCGCGAGAATGAAGATGCATAATTCTTCCTTTGGTGGAAGTGTGGAATTTTTCCACAGATTACATCCCATCATCGTTCTATAGATATTATACAAGCATAAATACAAAAATAGCATTACTTCAACATCCTTCTCTGATCGTGTTGAAAAAAATTTTTACCAAAATGCGCTGCAACATTTTCCCCTTGAACTAGTTGCGACACTCGTATCCGAGAAACAGGTCATCCGAGTAATTCTAAAGCCAATTAAATGCAACTGGGGACTGAAAACTGAGAGTACACTTAATCCACGATGAAGGAGTTAAAACCTGGGGATCTCGTAAAAGCGACGCACCATCGTGGCGGCTTCCGGGTGACAGTGACTGGTCCCTGGGACCACGAGGGACCTTCGCCCGTCCGAGTTTACACGCTTCGCCCCGCAGTGGCTGGACCCGATCCAACCGTGCCTCCGATTCCGATCATAAAACTTGGATCGTGGCGAGATTTCGTGGTCCATGGGCGCGTGGACGACGAACGGCGCGATACGATTTAATAAAGGTAATAACGTCGTAGGTGTCCGCGTTCTATCCGCTTCTGTGGCGGGATGGATGCGCATAAAACCCGGAGACGATGCGGCGGAATAATGGTGTGCAACCGGGATCGACGGAGAGTGTTCAGTGAGAAGGATAATGGAATGAGTAGCGACAGAGAGGGCTGAATGCCGATAGGAATATGTGGCGGCGATTGGGCGGTCATCCAAAAGCCATCGTCGACCAAGATCTCGAGCCTGGGGGATTCATCCTTGAGCGAAGGAGGACCGGAGGACAGGGAAGGAATCGTGCCGAGGAGGGGGTAGCACCGACCGATTGGAAGCGCTTTCGAACCCTCGAAGAGGGCTGTTGGCTGTTCCAGGGCTGTTGGCCCAATCGGTGGCCGAACTTTTTTGCACCGCGGTTTAACGAAGCGTCCCTAAATTCTCGTCGGTGCAGATCGATCGACAGTAGCAGCTACGGCGAAGGACAGGGTAGGGAGACAGCCTGATCCCGCATCAACGACGATTCGTAAATCGTCCTTTGGCTAGTCTGCAATGCGGGCGCTAGGTGAACGAGCGTTTCCATTGGCCAAATCTCCTTCGCGCCTAATCTTTCGAACGAGCTCGTTACTTCAAAGAGAACATGATTCGAGCAATCTCGATAATGAGCTACGATTTTTTTTATTAAAAAAAAACAATAGTGTAATGGATCGAATCGCTTGCTCGACGATGAATTAATTTCCCCCTTTTCTCTATGCGACGATGCTACGAGGCACTTTGAATCGTCGGAAAGAAACGTAATTACAGTTTCATTGAGATGCAACAGAAGCTAGATGTATAATTTTTTTCTCGTCCCGCAAGGTTTATGTAACATAACAGCCTTAAGGATGTATTGGCTATACAGTCAATACCAAAAGTATATGTACCTTAGAA
>NW_017137499.1:264677-291401 GCF_001652005.2 Ceratina calcarata | reverse complement strand
GTTTATTATTAGCATTGTTCTTCCGACGTCTGATTTCTTTTTAAAAAATGCGTTTCTAAAGTGCATAAACTTTTGGGATTGACTGTATAGCCAATACGTCCTTAAGCGGTTCGAATCAATGCTTTCCAGCTGACGCAGCGATTTCTTGCGTTGGCTCAATATCAGATAAACGCAAGGTGCGCGCGTATATTGTAACATTGTCGAATCAATCAACGATAAATTCACGCGGATTTCTAGAATGCTATTTCGCGTCACCGCTTCTCGTCTCGATATCCGCTTCGTCATTCAAGGAAGTGAGTGTAATCGACGATAGAACGATCAGCGAGAGAAAAACTCCAACTACGATATTGGATTACCGTTTGTAAGACTGGTTCGTAACTTCCCGGATTAGTCGATGATTGAATTCATAAAAATCGAAACTTAGATTGGAGCTTAAATATAAAACTGCTTAGTGCTCGATGAAGTGTAAAACTTGCGAGAAAAATAGGCGAGAGCAAATACTGTACACAATTTTAATTTATTCGTAGAAATTGAATTTAAGACACCAGCATTTCGTCATCGTTTAGGAATTTCGAAGTTACACGACTACTTCTCTAATCAGAAATTAAACGAAAGCCGCAGTCCTCACCGAATTAACTCGCGAGCAATTCAATTAGACTGCACGACATTAGGTTTTTCGTTACTGTCCACTGGCCGAGGGGAATAAAGAGAATGAATTTATCGCGGCACTCGTTCAATGAAGCGAGCCGGTCGGACCGGTAGAAACATTTTTCATTAAAGGAATAATACAAACGATTTGTTTGTCTCTGGGAGAGTCGAGAAGGAAGAGAATGGGAGCCGATCCAAGGAATACGAAGAGCAGAGAGGACAGAGGAACGCTGCAAGTTTTTCTTACTCGGTCTCGAGTAACCTCGGCGTCGAACAGAGGAAGAAGGGAGGATTTCGTGAAACGAGAGAGATGGAGCGGAGTAGCTAGCGGGATCCTCCGCGGTTTCCTCCGCGTCCAGGAAAAAGAGTAAACGAAAGAAGACAGGGACTGGGAATGAATAATTGAACCTAGCCCGAGTACGAGCAGCAAGGAGTACGAGCCCGAAGCTCGCAGCCGCTGGAAACGAGTGGATAGCGATCCTGTAATGCCCGAATTGATAATTTCACGGGCTGGAAAAACAGGCGAGGATTTTCAAAGCGTCGCGAACCCCCGACTAAATCTCGTGCTCCAATTGCCTCTTGGGAAAGTTTGCACTTTTACCTACTTTCCTGCGTTTTTCCTAATTGAGAACCGGAGATAGAGAGCTCTGCCGTTTCATTCCGCCGAGAATCGACCGCTGCCGCACTTCGTTCGTTTCACGTCTACTGGAATATATCTCGCGTTGTTTTCGATCCAGGTAATTGCTGCGAGGTTGCGAGTCGAAGAAAAGATTCTCGTATAGTCTAATTTCTCGTTCCAATCGGATTATTTGTTACTTCTGTGTAAGACACACGTGTGTATAGTGACTGAGCACGTGCAATAAATAATCGAGCTGTTTCGCCAGACAGTAATTAAATATAATTTGCGTTTCTGTTGATGTCAGTTTGTACTCATAATACATGAAAGGATAATAAAGTGAAGCCTCATCGTAACAGCTTTTGTTACCTACCGTTCCTCAGCTCTTAAATCTAAACTATCACCACGTCTCTCCTTCGAAAGATAAACAGGCCATAGACTTTATTCTTCTACAATAAACTGTGCCCTGATTCCGAGATTCGCTATACGACCAGCCAAGTCTATCGTCTCTATCGACCGCTAAAAGTTCCCCCAAGGCGCGACGCTAACATATGCGCATACATGATTCATCATCCGCGTAGGCATGCCCGGTGACAAACGAACCCGTTTATCCATCCCGCGAGCTGCCGGTGGTAAAATGCGCCATGGGGCAATGGATGGCTGCTGCCGGTGTCCAAACAGACCGCGCGTTCATAAATGACATAGGAGACGGTTTTCTCATCGCGCGCACGCCCGTAGTGAACAGTGCGTCCCGACGAAAATAGATTTGGCCCGTTCTTAATTTGTGTAACTTATACGTTAGTATGTACACTGTGGTGCATACCGGCCAGTTGTTGTTGTCTTCCGACGAAACACGAAAACGGCTCGGCTCGGATGAATTAGAGCCACAAATAGGATATGGGGCCATTAACGACCCGAGCGTGTGCAGAACATAAGTTGCGGGAGACAACGTAAATAAATGAGAAGAGTGGAAAGGCAGGCGATGTCCTTTTAAGAAACGACACGGAAGAAGAGGAATTTAAAAGTGATTCTGGACGAAGAGGGTGCAATAAGAATGTGCTTCTCGCCCTCCGATGCTCCCTTTTCAGCGCAAGACGGAGAAGAAGAAACGGGACGATCGGGAGAACGGAGGTGGTAGCGAAAGGTTGTCGGGGAACGAAACGATTTCCGTCGTCGAGGATAGAGAGACCAAGTATTTTTTTCTTTCTCCGTCTTCGTCCCTGGAGCGGTGGCTCGGTTCGGCGGGGCGCGTCGCGCGTTTTCCGAGCAGATACGATGAAAAAGGCGACCAGGAACGGGACGAGAGGCGGCGAAGGAGGGATTTGGAGAACGATTCCTGCCTTCGAAAACGGGAGCTTTCATGCTTTTCATCCTACGGCACGCTCTACACCGTGCCGAAAGTACCACTGGACCTGGGCCAGATCCGCCCACTTGTCCGTTCGAATTCGGGATTATTTGGGACACGTTCCTCGTAGACGTGCGCCCGATCCATCCAACACCGATGCACACAAACCCTCCGCCTCCCCCCTCCTCTCTCTCTCTGTTGCCACCCTCCCGATCTGTCCCGCCGTACCTCGCCGCTCCTCGCCCCGTTCCTAGGCCGTCGCGGACAAAAAGGAGCGGGACTACAGCCGCTTACTTCCGAATTCTCCGGATATTTTCGCTCACGTCGAGCGCCGAATGATTTAAGGGTTCGCAGCGATGCTTCGGGGTCGGCGGCGCGACGCGGCGTGGGTGGGTCGGCGGCGGCGGCGGCGGCGGCGGCCAGCGTGGACTTGGAAATCGCGCGGACACAAAGAACGAGGACGGGAACGGAAAAATTGTTTTTGCCGCCACGGGGAGAAGATACTATAAAGTTTTGCGACCCTCTCCGTATTCGGGCTATCTCGTCCCGCTTAGCAAGCAACGTAATTTACGACCGGCCCGAAAAACCCGTTCGTTTAACGTGTTCGCGGCTGAATTCGCGGCACTCCAGGTTTTCGTAAGCTTGTACAGAAGAGCTGGCGATCTCTTTCTGCGTGTCTTTTTAAGCACAAGATTCATCGAATCGAGAAAGAGACTTAGAGAAAATGGAGATTCAATGGATAAAGCGGGTCGGCGCTAATAGATGCTTAGGTAAATGTTGTATGCAGTGCTTAAGAAGATGGCGACTTGAAGCTGAATTTGCGGAGCGTATCACAAAGCGTAACGATCGTGTAATTGCGTCGTGAAATTTCGTGAGTAGCCCCGAACGTTGTTCCAAGGGGAAGAAGTTCGAGCTTGTTGTCCATTGGTGTAAAGCGTCCGTGATGTTAAACCCGTTTTAATGCAATTTGTTCGGTTTTATGGGAACATGCGTGTTGGCTAATACGTGCGCTCAAGCGAGCAAGATAGAAATAAACGGTTCTTACGAAGTTTCGTATAATAGACGAAGTTCTAGTTGAGCTTAACTGATTCTAAAACACCACTGTGGCACTCAGACGATAGCTACAGCTCACGATCAAGGAACGGAAATCTAAATAATTCTCAGAATAATTGTTGTGACAAAAACAAAACGAGTGAAACAACGGTGAAACTCGATATTAATTTGATTCAGTAATTAATTACTTGCACATTCATTAACGGTTGAAAGCATTATGCAATTCTGCTTCATGTTCAATGTTCACACGTAAACAAAAACCCATCTTTGTGTTCCTCTGCGAGAGATGCGTTTTCGAGATGCTTCAGCATGTAATTAAAACATGGTTCAACGGTATAGTATAGGTGAACGCGCGTTCTACGCGTTACAGAGGAAGGGTTTTTGTGTACTCGCGGCGGATACATTATGACGTTTAATTTATGCATAATCACCGCGGATAACGGAAGATCGGTCGTAAAGCGAGCAACCTTTTCTCCTCAACCGCATATTTTTCCCTGTTTCGCCCCCTTCGATGCTTTCAAGATATTACACGTCAGTTACCTCCGATGTTTTCGACCACTTTTAATCTCAGATTTATATTAGCTCTCCTTCTGGCCTGTCTTCGACATTCCGCCTTTCTTTACAGGGCTTTCTCCATCGCTATTTGCGAATTGTAACCGAAACAATGATTTCAGCTTGGATTTCTTAAGGAAAATTGGCACTTTGTTCAAACCGAGTGTGAATATCGAGCCTTTTCTAAACAAATTGGAAAGCAACACTTTACGATACACTGTTCTTTAAGTAAAACTAGTGAAAGAGATATTCGACCGATCGAACTAGCTCTCTCAAAATAATTTCGTTCTGGGCGCAAGTTGCGCAAGGAACCACATGTCACGTGGCGTAAAAAGCGGTAAGCTAAGCGAGAACAGTAGCGAGCTAAATAACGGGTTCGGTGAAAACCGCTTTAAAGCGGCTGTCAGCGTAGAAAATGACTAATGCCTCTTTCCCGGGGCAGAACGTCGCGTCGCTTAGAATAACGCCATGGACGAACTCGTTCCCGGGTCATGCCACTCCGTTCCCGTGCACGCAACTTCGTGTGCAAGACTTCCGTTCCGCGATTTTACCTGAATCGGTGCTTTCTGCTTCCGCATAATTAATTCTAAATATCAAAGCTCGTAGAAATCACGGGATACTTTCATGATTTTACTCTTCAAATTATGATGAGCTCAATGGCTGAGCTTTTTCCAAAATATTTGATCTACGATAATAATTTCTGTTTGAACAAGATAGAAAATGATATGAAAGTCATTAATTTGGTACGAGATGAAAAAATAAAATAGGACAGATAATAACAAGTGTGATTATGATTATAAAACTCATTCGTACCGATGCGCGGTTAAAAGCGATGCGCAAAACCAGGCAACACGTATTCCTCTTTTTACCACGGGAGTCGTTTCACTCATCAACGAACTCGATTAACTGGGCACCAGCTCGAATTAGACGACCGCCAAAGTGTTAATTGCGCGAAGGCAGCGTAAACGAACAGCGACTGTCGTCTCTAGATTTTCCACGCAGGAGAACGACGAAGTTTTACTCGCGTGTGCCCGCGATCCCTGCGGCATTAGCGAAAACCGAGACGACGCGTAATCGAATGATCGCCGGGGCTACAAATGAACGGTCCTACGGATGGCTTAATCGCATTAAACGCTGGTTAAATACGCGAGCCCGCTTTATGCCGACCGCGACAAACGCGCGATACGCTTTTGACGTCAAAACTGCTCTGCTAATTTCCACGGTGATTAAAGGTACTTCCTCGGTATAGAAATTGACCTTGAATAATGCATCGATGATCTCGGTCGATCTGAAACTGCGGCACGCTACACATGGAAAGCCTGGCACACCTGCGAGCCGCATCAATTTAATCCACTAAAGTTCGACGAGTGATTCATTAACCTTGATTATTTATTTTTTGCGGACTCGCTGATTTCGATCGGGGCTTGTGATTTGTCAACAGTCTTAAATTTGAGTTCGATTAATCATAAAGTAATGATTTTCATGATGAGCCACAACTATTACTTAAGCTGCTGTTTTAAGACTCGAAACTCGCATAAACCAACTATTTTAATAACACGTTAAAGAGCACGGAGTTCCACAAAAAGTACGTTAACTAGAAAAGTCCCGTCGAAGAATATAATGAGCATTTTAATTAAAACTTTGCAACGTGCACAACAAGCCTGACTCTTATTTGTAAACTAGTTCTATCCCGATTAAATACGTGTGAGGCCAGTTTGTAAAGCATTTTTATTTACAGATATCGCAAATATTTACACTTGTAAAAGAAACATGTTCTTTTTTGCGAGTAATATAAATGCACAAAATAAATAAAACGAAGCAAATATTTTTAATTATGTATACCTGTAATAAATAGACCGCATCAACTACGATCTAGTAGCAGTGAACGAATTATACAAATGCACGGTTGACACGTGTTCTTGCGCGCTTTCGCATATGCTAATTCTATTTTTCGTTCTAATATCCGGCGTGACACCGAGATCAACGATGAATAAAACACGAGGAAGTAAAATCTCAACTGAGAAAATTACAGGCCCGTCACGAGGATAAATTCTCGAAGCTGACGCCGATTTCGGAACGTCGAATTTGTTCACGCGAGCGGGTATAGCGCGATCTGTTAAAAACATCAACTGCGAAATCCGCTTAAATCGATCCAAAGTCGGAAGTTCGCGTAACGTGCTCGAGCGTCGGCTTAGGACAATCTATTGAAACTCGTTTAAAATTTCACGTACAGAGCCGTCAGGTACCGAGAAGCAAGTAAGCTCGATCGAAGATCGACGGCAAAATTGTACACCTTCAACTTTTTGCATAATGGATATTTTAGCACGCCTGCGAGAGTTAATGTCATACCTGCTATAATACACTATTAATATAGAAACGATTATGTGCATCACCGACAAAACTTGTATACCGGTGCCTTGGGAGTTTCTTTCAGCAATAACTGCTGACGCTAGTTTTACTCCTTTCATTATGATTTAAGGTAACGAGTTAAAAGTTCCATCATAAAATGTTGAGCTATTTTTTGTTTGTAAAACGTAAACAAGTTTTAATTGCATCGGGAATGCAATTTTCCTCGCCAGAGACTAACGATAAGTGGGTGTAGTCCACTTACGGTGGAATCACAGGTCCCACGTTCACCACGGGATGAATCTTCCCATGAAATTAGTATCTTTTATGCTCAGTAATTTCGCGTGCCGCACAAAGGGTGTTGCAACCGGGTTAAGATAGAATTTGCTTCCGTCGCGCGGGACGTGTAAATCGTAGTAACAAATAGGTCAGGAAGCGTTGTCTCGGGCAAAGAGGAGGGCCAAGTTATCAAGAGGTTTACTTTGTACCGCCCGATGTCCTTAATCAAAATATTACACCCGTATTTCCTTATTTCAACAAAATGTATGACCTTTATTTTTCCACCTGGGCAAAGCAGCCAAGAATTATCCTTTAATATCGCGGGTACGGTGGATGATTAATTGGACTGTTTTATCTCCCCGCACCTTTCACGGTCGAGTTTAAAAAAAGTATGACGTAATGCCATAAAACGTTTCCTGTATTGATCCCTCGCGAAGGATGAGCTCGCGGCTTAAAGTGAACAAAGAATGTTTTCATTTTAAATTTTCAACATTGTTAGCTCGCGAACTTATGAAAATTGTGAGAACACGAGAGCGTCCTGAGTGCAGCACGATCAATGATTTCCCCGAAATGTACCAAACGTCGTAATCAAAGGAGATATAGCCAGTGCTATTCAGCCGAGCGAACGCGACTCCGACTCTCGCCCAGGTTTAATTGTCGAATTTCCCGGGCTCGTGACATCGGAAGACGAACGAGACTCGCCGTTTCTGAAGTTAGTCGGCGAACGACATCGCCGCAGATGCACGCCTTGAGAGAGGGTGGGCAGAATTTGTCGGGTCGGCGAAGCGCGTGTAAATCACCGTTTATTAAATAGTACAGGAAGCGAGGACCGCCCGAGCAAGGCGAAGGTTCTCGCATGACGGTGCAGTTCGGGGTTTGTCACGAGGCTGCGCGCTCCCTCCTCCCCCCTCGTAAAAGCACACGAAACGGGCGAGTTTATGCGCCATAAATTCAACTAGTCTTCGTTACTCCCGGCGCGGTGGCCCGGGCAGTGCGTGGCCGAACACACGGTCCCTTCGATCGACCATTGTTATGGTACAGTGTAGCTGTAGCTAGCTACAGCCACGAAACTTTCAAGTTGCAGCATGCACACTGGACGATGTAAAATGTGCGTGAAACTTGTTACTTTAGTTGTCCACTACAGGAAAGGAAACGCAGAGACCGTGCGCAATATTCATGATACAAAACTGATATGACTTTAAAACGCTGCTCTTCTCAGTCATTCTAACAGTTTTTTTTAAAAAATAGCATGAAATGTTTGAAGTTCAGCGTACTTTTTAGTTCTTTTATGAGTTTAGAAAATACTTTGCGTGCATAATAGCATGCATAAATCTGTCTCCTATAAATGTTTTCCTTAATGACGTAATAAAATTATAACGAGCTAAGTATACGTTCTATGATTCATACTTTTTTATTATTAATGCTGTTAAAGAAAAAGGAAAGAATTTGCAAAGTGAGTGAACGTATAAAATCTCATCGAAGCGAATTGAATTACAACCTTATTTACCGCTTCATCATCGTTAGCAACTTTGAAATACACAATAATATTCTATAACAATTAGATAAGTCGATCTCTTTCAATTAAACAGCGGCTTGTAGAGGATTAACCCCTTCGCAGGTCCGGACATAATGCGTTGCTCTTAGCAAAGTTCGATTAAATCGATCATAAATGTGGTTGAACATCTCATTCACCATCGCTCATAATTACTACTATCGATACGTTCATTACGCGTAATGACTCGATGATGAAAACGGGAATTTAAAATGAAAGTCGATACAAAACTATTTAGCAAAACGAGACGCGAGATATCTGTCAAAGTGAAATGTAAATTTTGTTGGACGAGCAAGAGAAATCTTTGTTTTAGAGGAACGAATGGGTAACACTGGCTACCGGAAGGGGTGGGACGACCAACAAGCCCTGTTTCCGTGTTCCGGCGAATTACAGGTAATTAGATTGAATACCGGTTTGCCCATCCCTTTTCAACTTTTTCTTTATTTATCTCTTTCCGTTTTTCCACTCTCTGGACTGTTGATAAAACGACTCGTTGTTACCAGCTGCAATTGTGTCGCCGGTGAGTTAAATACCTTTGTAATCGTTACGAAATGCTGTTTGATGGTTATCAGAATGGATGGTAGTGTACGAATAGAGAACGCAATTCTTTTAATGCCACCGTTGTTGAATCGATAACAGCAAAATTCAACGCAAACTAACAGCCTGTTCCACCGTACCAAATAAATTGTAGACATTTTTAAAATGTACGGAGTCTGTACAATCAGTTTGTATAGGAATACCTTAAATTTGTTTATTTCATTAAACGTCGCACTCCATCGATGTCAAATATAAAAAGGAATAATACGATATGAATGGAAATCGTCATAAAATTTTTTTCAGTTCGATTAATCGCGATCACTTTTTAACTAATTGGCAATCAACATTTAACAAGATTTGATGACGAAAGTTCTGTTTCGGAACAACACATAAATTTACTTCATGGAAACACAAATCTACTGTAGAACGATCGATCGGACGAATATCAATTTGTGTGAACGCCGGGACCATCAAAGATCGTATCCCCGAGCCAAAAATTGCGCACGGGCAACATTCGAGAATCGTATCACGAGATCACGGTCCACGATGAATATTTCTCGATAATAATTGTAAACAAACGCGTGTGCACATCGCGCACTCCCGATATTAAATTCCCAACCAGCCGGCACGGCTCTTGGTTAAACCGAACGCATTCAATGTCATCGAAAATTATAATTAACTTCTGCCAGCAGCGATAACGCATTATCAGTGGTCAGAAAGTAGCCGGCTACGCAGTCTACCTTTTTAATGAATTCGCATCACCGTGATGAATACGTGCATTACGGAACCATTCGAAATAAACTGGCTATCGATACACGTATCATCGAAACGGGGTTAACAAATATCACTAAAACGACGTGAAGCCGAAGAGAAAATGTTAGGGAACCGTAATCGAGAACTGTATAAAAATTAAAAAAATCGTATTTCTCTGATCGTGTTCACAGTAATCTGACACGAAGCGTTCAAAACTGCTCGTTCATCCCTTGATACCTCATGTCGAGTACAAGAGAATTACGGAACCTTCGCGTCCGTCACTTTTATTAGCTAATTTCATCGACGTCAAATAGAAGGTAATTTCTGACAAAACGTTCACGCGAATCGTTTACAATTCCGCGTGAAACTGACTGGCAATCCGGAAGGGAAGGGAGGCGAAGGGGCGAAGGGTTTTACAAAGGGTCGGGCGCGACGGAACGTTCGAAGCTGCGTGACAATTAATTTGCCACAGGGACCACCATTAGAGGGGGCAGCAAATAGCTTTCTGCCGCGACATGCTCGCGTACACCGTGCGTTCGCACGAATTGCACGCGCGTAATAATTTGCGGTGGGTCGATCGCCGGTGGGACTCACCCGCCCGACCGGCTCGCCTCTGGAAAAACACGCTAGAAAATGTAAATTGCGATCAATCATCGTCAATCGTCGTGATACGAGTTAATCATACGTGACTTCAAACGGCCCAGTTGGGCACACGAAAAGTTCAAAAATTGCCGCGGCATGACTCCCCAATTTTCCGGCTGCGATTTTGCTAACCGTGATTCTGAATGGAAGAAATTGCACGCTTTTAATAGAATCCCCAAGCGTACCTTAACAATTAAAGGTAAACGGATGTGAAAAATATTCGAGTACATAAAACTTGAAACAAAAGGAAGCGCAAGAATCTAAACAATTAACTATCTGATCCCTTTATCTCATTTTGCGATAATTGATGTTTAATATTGAGGTACTGGTATGGAAATCCATTAAGACCGCATCGTATTTCGATGAACGTGTTTCCGTTAAAGGGCCTGCCTTATAATTCACGATGCGATACTAACAACAGTTAGGTATCGAGGAATGGAAGAGAGGCTTCCGGCCAAGCTGGAATGGCTCGTACAAAGCCAGCCAAGCAGTCGGCGGGCTGGCGCGATCATCGACGTGACAAAGCGTGATTTGCGTGCGCGCAACGAGAGGACAGCGATAAATGGCTTTCAGGTACGACAAGTATTACAACGTTTACACGAATCACGAGGACCGGCTATGAGCCACCGCTCTCAGTTGATAGTCGTAGCCAGAGTCCGGAATACGGGCCGATCGCTTTCCGTGTGCTTCGGCCTCTACATGTAAATCATGGAATCGCGTTGCGAATTTCGGCTACGTGGCCGAACGTATATCTCGATGATTTGTCCATCGGCTGTTTATCATCGCCAATACAGCTGTGCTTCACGAACCGGTAAACGCGAGACAGCGATACTTGACAAAATCCGTCGCGTCGGATCGATACTGCGACTGACCATCGCCGATGAAATAGATTCGCTTTTGCGGAATATCGGATTGTTCTTCGAATTCTGTTGTTGCACGATGACGGTTGACGCGTCGCGCGACAGGCACACGAGTGCGTCCTGACAGTTCTTGTTTGTTGAATCGTTACGCGAGGAATGAATATTCATAAGAGAAAGTAAGAAAATATATAGATCGTAGGAATCGTGTACAGACATATAAATCGAAGATGTTACATCGTGGGCAAAAGCGGGAAGAATTCAATTTGGAAGTTCGTTTAAATCTCGTTTCACTTGAAAAATTTAATCCGCAAGGGTGATTAAATTTAAAACCACGGTTGGTAAAAAGAGAGGACGGTGCAATCAAGATTATAGATGCAATAGATCGCAATAAAACTGAGAGATTTGTAAACGCGCGGCGAGATCTGAGGAACCGCAAAACGAGACGGCATCACGTCTAATGAGAGGACTTAGTGGATGCAATAAATGTTCGTTCTTCGTGGTTAAAAGTGATGGAAACCCGGTTCAAAGAGCTCGCTCTGCCTGAAAGCGGTTCTTTCACGTTTCTGACTACGCGCACATGACTATGTACACCAAGCTCGAATAGTAAACAGTATTTATAGAAGACACGATACAAGGCAAACTGGACGGCAAGTTCGCATTCATGGCTAATTGGCTATTTCGATGCTTTTGTTAGCACGAAAATACCACAACTTCAATAAGACATATTATCCAGGAAAGTGTATGGAACATTAATTTAAACAATAATATCTTCTAGCGATGAGAAAGACACTATATGTATGTCCAGCCTGATACAAAAATGTTTTGAATAAAAATTAATACGAGAAATAAATTTTCTCTCTAAGAAAGAAATTATAGAATTTTTCTGAAAATCCATTTGTAATCGCTTGTAACGAATTTTAATAAATGTAGGAACCCTAAACATTTTTCAGTCTCTAGATCTTCAATCTCCTGAGTCGACAGGATTGATAAATTGTCAGAGGGCATGGATAGCGACACTGTGTCATGAATGTTGGTGCTACGATAGTACCGAGACACGAGGACATGCATTGACTACAATTTTATTATTACAACGCGTGACCGAGTTTTATTGAAGAATATTAAAGCCGGAAATTAATGCGCTGCTCAAGAAGCCGGTATATCACGCGTATCATACGGACGAATTTAATAGGTGGCGTTTAAGTGGTAGCGAGCCAGGCCGATTTCATCGTTTACAGAGGCTACACTATACTCGTCGCAATTCCATCAGCGTAAGAGGATTGTTCGTCGAATCTTCATTAGTACGCATCTGATCCGATCGATAAAATGGAAAGGTCACACGGGCCATGTACCTGTTATCTATACTTTTCAATAATGAATGGAATGAAATACACCATTGGAAAAATAATATAACGAAGTTTTTTATTTCACTTAATTTTGACGCATTACGCTTTGCCCTGGTTTAACGTTCGCTTGAAAAATATAAAAGTCATCGAGAATTATTAGTTTGAAGAACCAGGGAATAACAAATAAAGAAAACGAAAAGCTGCCTTTAAACGAACCGAATCTGGGTTTCGTATACCGGAAAGCTATTCCAACAATCGACTTCCCCCCTCCGATAAGCCTAATATTTGAAAAAGCTACCGCCCACCTGGCGAACCCATCGGCCCTCGGCTGTATGAATCGATAGAACCGAGCGGGAAGTAACCGAGTTCGCCTCCCTGGTAACAGGGATTTCTGTTTGGAACCGAGGCGAGGGAAAAAAGCGAGTCGCGCGGAGGCGGAAACGATATCCGCACCGCGCCGTTCGAATTTACGGTGCGCAATTTTGCAAATAACGGGTATCCCACGACGCAGGATCGCGATAAACCGTGGCCACCGCCGAATCGGAATTGAACGGATCGCGTTTCGCGAGATCGTGTTTCGCGAAACATAATCGAAGTCCTGCGCTGTCCCGTGCGTATGAGAAATCCGTGTTCCGTCTTTTCCATTCGTTTGACCGCAGAGAAAACGCAGAGAAGGAGGAGGAGGAGGAGGAGGAGGAGGAAGAGGAGGAGGGTGAAAGGAAAGTAAAAAGAGCCGTGGCCGACGTGGAACGGCCAGCTCGTAGATCAGGGCTAAGTATCCTTCGGGAATGCCCCCGGCGAGATTAATCACCGCGAGCAATACACGAGAGGGGATAAAGACACGAAAGAAAAGGTAAGAGGAGCAAAAAGAGAAAAACAGACTGGAAACCGCGGTAAGATCACGTATGTGAACACAGGGACATAGTATATACGCAAAGAAGAAAAAAAATAAAGAGAACTCGTCCGGCAAGGAGAAAAGTATGGAAAAAGGGATGAACAAAGGGCCGAGCGAGGGAGCGAGAGGCGACGCAGGCAGTTGTCGAAGTAAGAAGAAGAAATTCATATGGAGGAGGCAAGGGAAGAGTGAAAAGGAGAAGCGATTAAAGTAATGGGAAAGAGGTATGCCGGTACCTATAGACGCGCCTCGTGCACGGGCGCATAATTCAGGACGGGGTAGAACGCGGCTGAAAACACGAAAGCGACGTCTGTTGGGATCGTGCCTCCCCCGCGCGCGGCCCCATCTTCGGAACTCGCTGCGAGCAGACCACCTACCACCGTGGCATCGTGCAGCAGCCTTGCTATCCAACGGGTTTCCGCTTAAAAGCCAGCAAGCAGCCGGGAAAAGTGACTAACTAGACGTAGACACGCGTGCGCGGCCGTGATCGTGTGCCTCGCGACGCTCGAGCAGAGTCGTTAGGCTCGCCGGCGATATCAAACGCGTCGGTGGAGCTAGTCGGTGCACGAAAAGGTGGGACGTGGGTGGTAAAGGAGGAGAGCAGACCCGGTGGTAGACGGAGAACGAGACGGAACCAGCCGAGGGTGGGAAGCGAGCGAGAGGGAGCGAGAATGCACGGTAGCGTTGGTGCACGCTCCTGGCGCATTCCACAATCCGGAATACTGCTCGCGCATACATATTTATGCTACATCCCCGGGCGATAATTCAGCGATCATGCGACGTGGTCGTGCACGTCCAACTTGGCCATCGTCCCGCACCAACCCCTTCGTCGTTCGTACCCTCCCCCGACGCGACTTTGACTCTCCGTCTCGCGATCCTTCCTTGCTCCGACGCGTTTGAAATTGTTCGAACCCGCGGCGCGCCGCGCGCGAATCGGCCCGACCCGCGGGTACCAGACCCTCCTGATTTATTCAACGCTGTCGGGAAAAATAAGGCGGACGCGTCGCTTCCCGCTGCCCCGTGAACTGAATCGATTACCTCCTGTTCACGCCAGCCGTCGGGAATTTTTGTTTGTTCTACGGTTTTCACTTGACAGTGCCACGATTTATCTCGCGGTGCAGAAATGAGAATTTTTATTCGTCGCTGGTACTCGCTACGGTTCGAGGTCCTACTAGTTTACAATTTTCTATTTTTATACGAGATCCTCCGATTCTTTTACTGTATTCTGAACGAAGAACGCTTCCAATGGTACATGCATCATTTCTAACGTCACTAACACCAGAGATTGATTCGATTCAAGTACTCCAACTATTCTCGTACCGTTCAAGAATAGAACAAATCTTTAGCCAGTCGACATTTATTTGCCGAAACCCAGTGGGGCAGCTAGTAATGTACCTTAAAATCGGCATCGGCATTTCTTGATGCAGCCGAGGCCGTGTCGTAACGGTTACGTGAGAAACCAGTCGATGCCCCGGTTCCCAGGTCAAAGGTCGCTCGATGCCTACCTCCCGCGGAGGAGGATTCAGGACTGGTTCTCGATTCTGGTTCTGAACGTGCCGTAACCCAACAGCACCCGATACATATACGGGGTCGAGAAACCCGATCGATTCGTAGGCCAGTTATTACTTTCGAACTATAGTCTAAAATTCCCAGGATGCAAAAATACCAGTGACTAACTTCAGAATGCAAGTCTCTCTATATCGAAGAAGAATGATCGAATCAGTCCCAATTATAGGTTCGAGTTCAGATGATCATTATTTCGTGACTTCTATATATGTGTAAATGCGACGAGGAATAAATCGCGAAAAGTGAGAAATAAATTTAAATTTTCATTGTTTGGAGAAATTCCTCCAAATCCGTTTAATCAAATCTGGCTATTCTCGAGCTGAAAAAATCTTTTATTTATTTTGTTGTGTACAAATATTCAACTAAATCTACTTCAAATTAATTCTCAAATTGATCATTTCGATGTTCAATCGTGCCGTTTCGGCACCGCCAACGAACAACAGTTCAGTTTTGGAACGCGTCTGGTAGCCTTTTGTGACTCTAACCGACCCGACGAATGATGGCCATTGTTTCAGAAATGGGACACCATTTTTCGCTTCCGATATGAAAGACATTCACGTATTCAACATGTGAACTAATTCACATCGAAATCAAACTTCTCATATTTTTTATACCAACATTTACCTCTCCGTTTTTATATTTCATCTCTAATTTCTATTATTTAGACAACGAGCGTAAAGAATTAATTTGACAATAACCCAATTATCTATTCATTGCTGTTCATTTATAAATCAATCAACTGTTAATCATAGTTTAATAATAATGATTCTTATCGTTACACTTTCATTCTCTCTGTCTATGAAAAACGAGAACGAAGGGCCGAGAGGGAATTCGAGTCGAACGGGCGTCGATCGACGCGGTCGATCCGGGGGTCGAAGGAGGAAATTGGTCGGTCTAGGCGCAGTAATGAGTTCAGGCAGGAAATTAAACGAGTCACGTGCTCATAACTATGAGCGTTCCGCGAGGACTGGGTTGCTAGCCGCGTTTCTTGCGAAGTTCGCGTTTCGCGAGAACAAAAATGAAAAGGACGCCAGTCCCGCCGGAAGGTGGAAGAGATAAAATTGCGAAAGTCGCGACAGAGGAATAATAATTGTTGTTTCGGCCTGGCCGAGGAGCGAGACGTGAGACGAATATCCGTCGGAATGCAACGCCGGGAAGAAGCCGCAAAAGGATAATTCGAGCGAGAGAAACGACGCGACCGACGCCGCACCGTTGCTCGTTTCTTTCTCTTTGCGATTCTCTCTACCTCTTCTTCATCTCGCGCCGCGCTGAATGCCCTCTCATTAGCGTCTCTATTAAGATTTGATTAGTCCTAGGCGTCGTGAAATATGCATCCCCATTCAGTAAATAACATCCTTCGCGTTCTGTCCTGAAGGATTTGCAATTTCCTTACATTTTGTACTAGCTAACAGGAAATAAGCAATGATCATAATAGCTGTGTCAGCTTAAAGAATGTCATCTTTAAAATCCGAAGATACATCGACAGTAAAATGGTTTATAATTATTGCAACTATGACGTAATTAATCTTCAAGTATCCGATACAATAAATCAGAAGAATATCAAATCTTAGGCATTGATTCCTCCAAGTATCAGAAAGCAGTTAACCCTTTGGGAAAATGTTAATCGCACTATTATAGCAGACTCAAGCTGTATTAAGTGTAAGAATGTATGGTTTCCCACGCTTTCGTACCGACAATCTCTTATCGGGCCACAATAGGAGAACCTGTATCGGTCGAACAGCATCGAGATTGTTCTTTCATCAACCATGAATTCACGATTCTTTTTTCACCCTGATGCACCCGAACGCGAAATATTAAAGGCGTGTACAAGCGATTTCGCATCTCTTATTACTCATTCCAGCGAGGGAACGTTAAATAAATGTGCGAATCGTTCCGGTCGGATCAACCGGACCGACCATTTTACGGCTTAAGGAAATTTCAAGCTCGTTCGTCCGTTCGGTGGTAAAGTGCCGCGAGTTCTTTTGTCCGCCGCAAAGGAGTAAAGGAGCTAAGCTTCTCCGACCTGAAGAGATCTTCTTTTTTACGACACCGACGTCGAGTGCGACGAATTACTATTGAACGCTAAGACTCCCGTATACGATTTCGCGTCGCGAATCATACGCCAGGTCGAGTTTTACTGTCATACGAAATTTTTGTCAAAACAATCATTACGCAAATCTGTGGAACTCGCCCAGAACAGATATGAGAGATTCAACTACATCCAGAGAATTTTCTGCCTAATAGTACTAAAAGTATTTTATCAAAGTCACATTCGCAGGGACGTTCGCCCGGAAACATTTGTGAGAAAAATAGCGGAGAAAAATGAACAAAACTCATCGGAACGTAATGTAATGCTTGCTCGACGGCGGAAATAAAGCGATCGTGCACCAAACCAGTGCTCTGATTCGAATCAGATACCGTTCAGCGAATAAATCGGACAATTATCGGGACCGACGAGATCCGCGAAACGAAATCACATACGGCGGCGATCGTTAATGCGCGCTAATCGGCCGGTGCCGGGTTCCTAAACACGGGAACGATTGTTTTGATCGATTTTCAGCCGGCACGAAATTACGGGATATAGAGCGCGGGATACTATCTGTTTACCGCCCCGTTTGAACTTTATCTGCGTCGTAACGCGCGACGGGTAACAACGTTTATTTGCCCTGAGTGCAATGAAATGGCTGATGCGCTTTAACCCGACCTAACATCGGTCATTTTTCCGTGATCCGTGAAGTGGCAGCGGCTGCGATTTTCATTCACAACGATCCCCTCTTTTCTTTCACGATCGGACAGCGGAACGAATTTCGTCAGAACGGAAACGGAACTGCCGCCGGAAATATCACGGTAGTTCAACCGGCAAGGCAGATTAAAATTGCTTTTGATTACTCAATAGACAATGTACAATAATTAGCAATTTTTAAGTCGGTATCTTCTGATCTGATAATCAGAGGCATTGGCAGGCTTGTACCCTTCATACTTCGACATTAAAATATCTGATTCCAGGATTTTCATTTCCGGCTTAATTCATCGCGAGCATAAGGTGGGAAACGACCGATAGTAAGGAAATTCGAAACGGTCACGAGGGAAGAATCGAGAAGAAAAAAAAAAGCGGGAATCGTGGCCCGAACACGGTCGCGATTCTAGTCACGGATTCCTCTCACAATGCACCGAAGTTGCACCGTTGCGCCGCGCCGCGCCGGATGCAGCGGGACCGATCGTGTAGCCCCTAATCCCTCTCTCCTGAACTCCTCTGGAAACGGCCCCCGGTCTCCGTACCGCCTCCACGTCCTCCGCCGTTCCCCGGTCCATTCTATGCATCGTCGTTGGTGGGTACAGTCGTCTTCCTGATTTATACACTGCCACCGGCAGCAGCAGTAACGGAGGGAGAACCGGAGAAACGGAGAGAGAGAGAGAGAGAGAGAGCGTGGGTTGCACGGGGAGAACGGTTCCATTGTTTAATCGAGACCAGCGAAACGCTGTTCGTCCTCGGTAACCATAAAAACACTATTTTATGCGTGAACGCCAGGGCCCGTTTGTTTGTTCGAAACTCTCGCCGTACCTGGTTTGATCCGTGACGCACGATGGAGGGACCGATAACGAACGACAGGATCGAATGGAATATGCGATAAATAAATTGAAAGGAAAGGCGAGTCGACGATCGTCGAATTGTCGATCGAAGGATACGATCTACGCCTCAATTGATAAACGACGTTTGGTTCCACGAGAGAACGTTTAACCTCCGACGAAAGTCGTTGCTTTCCAAAGAATACATGCCTACCTAATGCTATTTGTTAATACGTGCTTATAACTCTGCGCTATTGTAAAAGGTCACGTGATATTAATGATAAGGCTGATGATTTAATGACAGCTTATTGGAATTCAGCATACTTTCGTGAGAGCCCGTTGACTGAATGCGAAACAAAGCACAGGAAGAACAAATTATCTGTACATAACAAAACTAGAGTTCAATGTATAAATCAGAAACTGCGATTTATTATAAAAAACGACATGAAACGTACTGTTAGCTTGTTCATAGGAATAGATATTCATAATGCGGTAACATACGGTTGTTTCTTGTTAAATGCATCGAGCTCCTCCTGATAAAATAATCCGAATAGGACCGCCGCACACAATTTTCGAACGTACTTGAAAATTAAATTCAATGATTTTTCGCAGTATTCTCTCGGAAATTCTACATTACGCTCATAGTTGCAATCATTGGAACATGGACACATTTTAAATATGTACAGTACGATTTACAATACACGTACTACCACAGAAAAATATACATTTTTTTTAAAGTAATAGCAAGTAATATTTTTTTCTCTTAATACTTTCGCTCCAATTAGGACATGAAATAACGGAACAGTTTTCAAAAAATACCGTACCAAACCATGGATAAATGCAAACAAAAGCTCTAACATGTCGAGGTTTTGAAAGGCGCGTAACCGGACAAAAATTAGTAGTTCACCATAGAGATATACTGCGTTCTTTCGCATGTACACATTTGTAACGTATGGACACAGTAACTTCTCAATCGCACAATCGAAAAAAATTGCCGCTACGCGAATTCTGTTTTTCCAGATACGAGATCCGCGGCTGTTTCGTTATCGTCCGCTCCGAAGCACCACCGAAACATGTGCAAACAACAAATATTTTGCCAAAATAGTGTTTGCGATAGTTTCATCATGTCGGTAGCGATGAAACCTCTTGTTTTCAGTAGTTATACATTCGAACGAAACGTACGCTCTCGCGAATGCAGTGGAACAAACAGTCAGACACTCCTCACTTAACTAATATTTACAATTATTCTACGAGATCCTAGCGTGCAAAATATTTGACGATTTATCCTGTAAAAAGCTGTATTACATTAGGAGAAACGAATGCCTCGACACTGAGCGATCCGAAACGAAGAGGAACCGAATTAATAAATGTCGAAACAAACATCCCTGCCGTGTTTTACATTGCACCATGTGAAGAGCTTATTCAAAGAAGAGGGACGCGTTTTCACGAGGCGCGAACAGTCCCGACAGACGGTGTCTCCTCTTTATCACTCGGTTCCTTTTCCGTCGGTCTGTTCCTGCGGGCTGGGTCCACCCGCCCTCTTCCTGTTCTTCCGCCGTTGGCGTGCTAGCCAAGGGGGAAACCACGACGGACCTGTTGCGGGGAGCACGTCGTAACTCTTGCGGCGAATGCCCATACACGTGCACACCGACGCGGAATCACGCGGCCGCCCGCTTCAACACGTACATACGTAAACGGGCATGCCGCTGGTCCATGAGACAAGCGCGCCCGACGGAAAGGGGTTGAGCGAGAGCGAGCGTGTCGCGAGGGTAACCGGGAGAAAAATCCGACGGCGCAGGAAGGAACACGTACGACGAGGAGTGTCGTGGTAGCTTTGGGAGCCGTGTAGGTAGGATCTCGTTTGTATGTCGCGGCCGTACAAACCGGTAGGAGGGGCCGATCTGCGAGACAAAGGGAGAGCCGGGCCGTGCGAGTCGAGTAACAGTACCGGGAGTTAGCGCTGGTAATTACGCTACGTTCCCCGGTAGCTAAAGATGGCAACGAAATAGTCGCAGCACCGAGGTGAACGAAAATCTGAGGGACCGCATGGCAACGGGTACGACGACGAGAGCGGTGTACGCGCGACCCGAGAGACTCCGGAGGGAACGATACAGCCACGATAATCACTTTCGTCACTCGGCCACCCTACTTTCGCGAACTTTGCGCGAGTGCATGTTACGTCGATCCTTTTCCCGTATCGCGTGGCGACAGACGGCTCGCCGGAAGTATATAAGTTGATTAACGTGATTAGCTTCGCGTCTGGGGAATAGATGTTTCGTACGGTCGAGGTAACGTGGTTGATTAACGGCTAATTTTATGGGAGCGGTGTAATTAATGTCGAAACACTGCTAATGATCATAGCGAAATTACGGTATGAACGATGGAACGAATGGCTCCAAATATTTTCGCGATGAAAGTCGTAGCTGCGAAACGGTTTAACGTATTTGACCGTGCTAAGAGCTGCGGATGTCGGATTCTGTTCAGAAAATAATTGCACGTAAAACAGATCGCGGAAGGAACGCAGCAGTAAACGGGAAGAGAGCAGGAACAACAAAACGGAACAAGCGTGATGGTTAAATTGGAGCGGTACAGAATTATAAAAACTAACGCAAATAGCTATTTTTCAATCCGTTGCCGTGACAATCGTTTAAAGAGTAAAACAGAGTGGGCCGCGCCGGTTAACGAGCGAAAACAGTTATGGAACACCGGTCGGTCGGTCGGTCGGTCGCTCGGCTGAAACTTTACACGCTGCAATCGGAATGTTACGCGACTGACCTTTTAGAGGGAACATGGAAATTCAACTCCGTGCGATACGCGCTATTGGCATCGAACAAACAACCGGGAATACCTTGCTCTAGAGACGTGCGTACATATGTACCTATGCACCTATGTACGTATGTACGTGTACCTGTACACGTACGTATGTACCGCAGTTCACGTGCCTACCTTGTCACCTGCGACGTATAGCAGGTAATCGCTATATCATGTAATAGAGCTGTTCAAGATGTAACTTGCTACGTTTTTGTTGTTAACAATGAAACGATACTAAATCAAGTTTCACTCTCATGTACACATGCAGCAATAAATTACTTGATACATGAGTAAACATTTTGACGATGCAATACTTACTGATCCAGAATGGTAATTGTTTAAACGCTTTTAATTAAACATGAAGTTGAAGCTTTGAGGAAATCGATTCCGAAAGGAAACAACATTCAATTAGCATGAACAGTTTAGAGGAAATGTAACGTGAATAACAACGAATGCAATTTAACAATGCAAACTACGTGGATATTCGGATAAAGCTTTCTATAACCATGGCTATATGTGTTATATGATACAGCACGTGAATTGATTTTACTTCACGATTATTTCGAAAGCGAACAAGATTTATTTCCATTGTACTAGTCAATGTTGGTTTGGTATCAAAATTCTCGTTAATTCACCACGTGAACGACAGCTTCTAAATTTGCTATAAATGAATTCTATCACAGGGCATGAAACAGTATTTTCATTCCTAAACACGAAGCAACAAATAATAATTAATGGAACGGGGCGTGTCGATAAACGGAGTACAAGCAAAAATTACCTGTCGAAAAAGAGAATTAGTAGAGAAAGCCGTGCAATCACGCGAGCGTTATTTTCACTGGCAATACACTCGACCCGGAAGGAGCTAATTACCATAGAAATGGAGAGGGAATAATGGAAAGAAGAATACGGAAGTCGTTTTCCAGCTTGCTCACGTCTGAATTACAAAACCGCCAACCTGGAATTAAACGTCCGTTCTCCGTGAAAAAAAACGGAAGAGAGAAAATAAAACAACGAGAAAGTCCGAGGTAAGCCCAAACAGTGCGACCCGACGTTGCAGCGGGCAAAGAAAAGGAGAACAGAAAGAGAGGACAGAAAATATCGTCGCGTTCCAATGAAAAATCGACGTGATGCAGTCAAAATAATGCGACTCCCGGTAACCGCGTTTTGTCCTGGAAACGTTCCACCGCGTTTTCTACCGGCTCGGATTATTAACCGGCATCGGAAAAACGTGACAATCGAGTTTAATTTCCTCTCGGAAACCTCCCGGGGAACGGCGGGTAACGATCGAGGCCAACCGCAAGCTCGAACAGCTTGCACCGACACACACAGGATGTCGCCCCATTAAACGGTACCCAGACAGAATTAAGAAACTGCTAATAAGTAGTAGCAGACCAATGAACAATACAGTGATTACACGTCCCGGTTGTTAGATTGATTAACGAGAAACGCATAACAATACGGCGCCGTCCGACTCGTTCAAGCTCTTCCACCTCCTCCTCTATACGTACATATCCCGCTCTCGAGGGATTCCTCGCGCACGATTACGAGTATGTTCCTTCAAACTGGTAAACGACCGAATAAGACGGGCTACAGTGTATAGGAATGTCAGCATTGACTTTTAGTATCCCGGCTACAAGCTCGTAAATCCTACCGGGGAATTGGCTGCCGTGCGTAAAACATTTTCTCACAACGAGCTATTTAATGCCTGCCGCTGTATCTTTCGCATCTGCGTACAATACCATCTTCCATCCGCGTTTCAAGTACGTGTAAATATACTCCATAAATATTTTACATTTCATGGCGCTATTTATATAAACGAGATTATAGAAATAGAAATATTTCTGAACTCCGCTGTTCGATCGAGATGCCGTAAAACAGCAGAGAAAATTGCTGAATTATTCAGCACGGGTGCAGTAATCACGCGCATTATCTCACAATGCACTTGACGGAAGTGCAGGTAGCACGCAGAATGTCTCATCAAAAGTTTCGCACAGTGGAAGTTTCACGAGCGTTACGATAGGATACGACAACGTCGACTACCTACGGTACACTCTGCTCGTACGACGTGTGTGTGTGCGCGCCTGTACGTTCGAGAGTCTGACAGAACTTCACTTAAGCTTCTAAACATCCCGGGAATTGAATTTGGTTATGGTTTACTGATCAGACCGAACGCCTGTAAATCACCTCCAAACTGACCGACGTTCAAATAGCTACGGTGTAATAGTTTGATTCCACGCGGATATTGTTTAAATTATTGCGCCCCCGCTCGTTTGTGCTCTGACATCTGTCCAACGTAGTTTAAGCATAAGCCACGTTCGAGCTATCTAGTCACTGCAGTTCTGATTTACGAACATGAATTTAGAAATTCTGTTATTTTTTGTACTTAACATGTCTAACGTTTCCCACTCTAACTTCCCATGAATTAATTACTGATAAAAATTGTTCGTATCGTCTCTGTTATATTTTTTATTGATCTGTTAGTTGTCATTCTCTGTCGACCTATCAATAATCGATACCGAAGGGCGATCGTACGCCGACCGAACGAAAACCCAGCCGCGATCCGCGTTTCAGCGCACAGCCCCATTATGTAATTGTCGAGGATATAGGGTAAATGTGCATTTGAGTCAATTGCCGGGGCCGAGCATGTCTAGTTACGTCGCGTGTGGGTGCACGAGTGCGTGCATGGATGCGTTTACGTGTGACCAAGCCGCGCAATGCACACTGCGGCACCACGTGCGCGCTTCTCCTCTCGTTGCGCAACCTTCGCTACCACAAGGTTACTCGCAATAGCCACTGCCTCGCCTCTTTCCTGTCGCTGCGCGCGACCGAACGACGCGGCAATTTGCATATTGTGAAAGAGAGAACGTTACGCAGACTTTGATCTTGATGGATTTGGAAAATGTCGATGGGGCTGTCTCTTTTTTACTGTGCGTTGCGTACCGTGCAATTTTCTATTCCGATGTCACAACGTTCGACGTGACGTTATAATCGAATCAAGTGATCCTGACGATATTATCGTATTACAAATATTACGAACTTGTATAGAGACAGTGTTCGAATTTCATTTAACGAAATATGAATAGCGACAATTTGTGCCTCCAATGAAAAGAGTTGGCAGATATCCTGATCGGCGTACGACAATAACGACCGTGGTTGTACGTTGCGAAAAGTGAACATTGCAGAACGTTATGGGCGAATCGCAAACAATATTTACGAACTCGTTTTGTCCGACACCAATTTGACAGTCGTCGACGAGAATTATATTTTTAATAAAACACAACGCTCTGGCTCGCGAACAAAAATACGTGCCTCTATGAATGTTCATTTCCATCGTTTCCGAATGTACCTATGCACGTGGCGAGCGAACGCGATTCGACGGACGAACTTCTGATAACAAAACACGCAATAGTACCGCGTCACTAACAACAAATCGGCCGTTACCTTAGACTGCTTAACATGCGGTGAGACTTAATGAATCGGTCAATTTTACAAGCAATTAAGCGCATCGCGCTATCCTATCGGCCATTGCTGTGCATTGTTTCGTAAAACCCGTGAAATTGTTCGCCGTGAATACGAAGCGACAAGCAAGGTCCGTGGAGATAACTCCATTCTATGGCACCGAACTGACTTGCAATAACTGTTGGCTAACCGCCATTTCATTTTGCCCCCCATCCCGTCCCTGTCTTACCCAACCCCGTTCACCGTTATGTCCTGTGCCACTCGTTCGCCACCTTTTTCTTCCCTCGGTTTCGTCGGAACTTACCTACCTAATCACTTTATCGAATGGCTTTCATGAAAAGGTTCCCACCCAGGCGGAAAACCCAGCCGGAGAGCGTCCTCGTCGCATTATTTCAACGAGCGCCACTGTCACAAACGGCAAACCTCCAGAAGATACAAAAAGAACCCGAAAGTTTTTCCAACGAGCTAACCGGTTTTCTTCTTCAACGAATGAACGAGCTCTTCCTAAATTAACGTATCTGTATATTTTAGAATAATTTCTAATTGCAACAGTAGAAGAGATGAATCGAATACAATATTCTGTCTCAGAGGAGAGTAAATTACTGAATGTTTCGTACGCATATAAAAATCGTAGAGATAACAGAGTAGAATACTTGGATTGCATCGCGACAGAAAAAAAATGATCGAGTCGATTGAAATGCGGGACGATTGCATGCAAACGACTCATGCTGATGAGAGGAGAAGCGAAGACAGAAGGTACGCTATTCGATTTGGCAGGAACATCACTGGTCGAAATTAAGCACGGTTCATTTGAATTTGGCAAAGACGGCCAACTTTTGAATAGTACCAGTTCAATGGGCCGTTGATCTATGCTACTTAAATGCACTGACCTTACTTGGTTAAACTGAGTCGCGAATCTTAATGCAGAAATATAATGGGCACCGTTTACAGATTTTAGTATGTCGTTTGAAAGCTCTACACGTATATTGTAATACCTCATCGGTTAAAATACTAGAGTCGAAGCACGTGTAGACTTTCTATAAAATGTTACACTCTCTCAGAATAATCTAAGTGTTAGCTCTGATCACATTTTCAATCCTTTCCTAACTATTCTCTTCTCTTCTCAACATTCTTTAATACTCTGATCAGCGCTATAGCTGCAATTATTCGAGTCCGACACTTCGCGTTCCGATCAGCCCAGCAGAGAAGCGATCAGCTTTCAGGATTTCCATTTGGACAGCCGGCAAACCGAAATTCCACGGTAACGAAATTTCACGTCGGCATGCGTCGCGTCGCGTCGCGCCGCTTGGCCGGCGACGTACTTTATTGGCCGTCATATCTGTCGTGGACAGAGCCAGGCTTTCGAACGATTAATTATAAACAACCGGCCGCAACAATGGCTCCGCGTAATTAAAGCGACCGGTCGCTTCCTTCCCCGCCCTGCAACCGCGCCGCAAACCTTCCCGTCTGACCACTACTGCCGCTTCTACTGTGATGTCAAAGCGGACCCGTTGTCAATCCAACGTTACTCGCTCCCCGACATGCTTTGATCTATTCGGATTCCAGCCCGAAGAATTCGAAACGGTACGCAGACGTTCGTTTCGTACATTGTCCGCAGTTCTGTTCAATTCCTCTGAGTTTCGTTAAGAACAGCTCAAGAATTAAATACGATCTCTCTATCACGTACGTTAGGATATTCGATAATGAAATAGATTACTAATTTAAACACGACACGACCTCAAATTTTATAAGAATGGTTTTAAATGTATTATTCATAGTGGTACATTCTTTGCACGTGTAATATTATCAATTATAAATCACCATATGAATTTATAAAACTACTTTGAAATTATACCATTATAATTATATACTTGAAGTTAATGAGAAATTGAGACTTAAG
>NW_017137499.1:205829-264621 GCF_001652005.2 Ceratina calcarata | reverse complement strand
CTATACTTTTTAGAACGTAGCTATTTATTATTAGCATTGTTCTTCCGGCGTCTGATTTCTTTATAATCATAGGAAATGCGTTTTTCTAAGATAGATAAAATTTTGGGATTGACTGTATAGCCAGTACATCCTTAAACTGGATCATAAATCAACGAAGTTATAAGTCTTGGAACAAGAATAAACTGTTCGTAACGATCAGTGAATAATAAAGTATTCCTAACGATCAATGAATCATTTCAATCTCTCAATTGACCACCCATGAAAAGAATTTAGATTAATTGATACTATCTTAACTGACTTAATCACTGGCATAATTCCTACGCACGCGTATACGTCCGTAAAACAAAACACCGAACGCTTAAATTGGTTCGCTCGTACAGAAAGAATGCACCGCAATGACGAAGCAGTACCGAGAACCAACTGAATGAAGCAGCCGCGTTCATCAAGGTTAGCGGATCGCTGGTGCATAGAACCGAGCGTCGTAAAATAACATAGTTTCCATAGAGGAACGGTTATCGAGATCTGCTCTTTTTTCCTACCTGTCGTAACTCAAAGAGCTCGCGCGGCCGCGCAAAACCTGCCGGGCATGATAAACGACGCGTTGATCACGAGCCAGGTGCGAAACAACAAGGCTGATACCTCGCAGCTAGCGAGATTGCGTTATCCGACGCGACGGCTTTCGCGTTTCTCTTTGCTCGTTTGTCTGGGACGTCTTACCTGAAACAGAAACAATACGGACTTGTTACTCGATCGTTACGTACACTGGTTTACGACTAACTAAGCGAACGAGCGCGTGAAGAATAGGAAACTGTATCGTGCGTGTCAATGGGAAAATCAATTTCTAATTAAGATTCGCACAATTGCGACTGCATGGAGTGGAAGGAAACGTTTGGTAGGCAAACGATAACGTGAGTTATAAAGATATTTTAGAATTCGTAGAACGTCAACGCTGCGGAAGAAAAATAGCTCAAACAAACCGTTCCCCATAAAAGTAATAGGTGTAAGGATATCGTTCCGGCACGTAGGGCAACAGCTTCGAGAACCCACTAACACCGTATTATGTCAACATTTTCTGTATGCCGGAGGACGGTGGGCATATTTACGAACTCGAGGCAACGTGGCCGGAGAAAATGAGAACTCTCGACTTTTACACCGG
This sequence comes from Ceratina calcarata, assembly GCF_001652005.2. Classification (NCBI taxonomy): domain Eukaryota; kingdom Metazoa; phylum Arthropoda; class Insecta; order Hymenoptera; family Apidae; genus Ceratina; species Ceratina calcarata. Next base: position 263,465 of record NW_017137499.1, on the reverse strand, counting down.
TAGCTCGAGCCCGGTGGCCCTCCGGGGACTCTTAACGGGACATTACGCTCGTTAACGTCAAAACACATGAGCATTCAATAAGCTCGCGCCCCTCGCGTACGTAAATCGGTCGCCATGCTGGAACGCGAAGGGGCTTTCGCGTCGGTGCTCGCAGCAGGCTCTTTTCTTAACCGGTTCGCCAACGACCACACGCTCGCGTTACGCCCGTAATATTGTCGTTCGGTCCCCCGTGCGATCAGAATTTCAAACCGTGTGGAGGATATCATCCGATTTTACGCACGATTAGCGAGAAACTTGCGGACCGTGGGTGTAAAAATATTTCCTACTTCACGACTTTATTAAAGATAATATGTACACACTTCTTCGCGGGTTCTCGAGGAAAACTTTCCGGCCGATTAATAAAACGGGTTAACCGTTCTTATGCGCATCGATGCTGGATCATTCTCCGTGTAATTCTACGAAGGAATGATGTAGCTCGAAATTGCAATTTCATCGTGATTAACGTATTAATTATTTGCCATGAGAACGTAGTAATGATAAGATGGAAGTAAGTGAAATCGTGCCGAATCTGGGACAAGACACCGAAGAATCTCACTTCGTGAGAAATACGTTCTAAACAGTTGTTAAATATAATCTATGCTATCTACTCGAATGAAATGCAACTCCCTGAAGTTAATTTAGCAAGCTATCGGCGGAAGTATTCGTCATTCGCTTCGTCTGACTTTTCGCATGAGAAACCGTGTACGGTCAGAGAATCCTGATCATTCACCGTAACTCCTGGTCACGGTTAAGTGGAATGTGTCTCTCGCGGCGATCCTCCGGATCGAATCGTTCCTCCGAGCGGCGTGCGAAATGACGCAATCTCATCGTCGCGTCGGCGTGGCTCGCACGGGCCAGGAACACCTGCGGTAGGCGCGTACATATGCAAATCGACCAGGTGTGTATGCCTGTAACGGTGTCCGCATCGGACACCGATCTCATCCCCTCGCACATACGCGGACGAACACGCGCGTCGACGAGGCGCGAGCCCCCGTTCTACGTGTGCCGATCTGACAAATTGCAGCGTCATTACTGCCAATTTGTTTACACGCCACCGGATAGCCGGCAACAGGAGGCGGTCACCTTCGCCGAGCCGACCGGCTAGAATTCCGCGCATAAATCGGGGCAGTACTCCTCCACCCGTTAATTCAACTTTACTAAACGCTTCTCGAATAATCAAAGCAGACGTAACGAACAGGCATTGTACGTACGCGCGTAGATAATCTAGAAAAGCGAGCAAGTACACAATGTATACAATAACGTCGAAAATACGTAAAGTATCAGCATACGTACGTATGTCAGAATGTGCGTAAAGGAACAATAATATGTAAATTTGCATACAGACAAGTAAAACGCATCCTTCTCGTGCCTCCGTTTTCCTTATGACCGGAACATTACTACAAAGATTCGCAATTTAACGACGATTGTAAACAAACCTGATTTTACAGCTGCTTCACACATTTTCCCCATGACTCGTAGCTTTGGTGAAATGCTCTCTCCACTACCAGTGATGAATAGGTTAGGAAATCATTCCACTTTCTGAACACGCACTTAACACGATTCTCTTATTAATCTAATTGTCCAACAAGATAGATAACGCGCACACGAAACAACGCGAATAGATTACACATACTAAACTAACTAACACACAACTAATTAACAAACTAATAAAAGCCACCGAATTACGCGTTAACTTTATGTACCGCGACCACAAGGACGAACACTACGATTCAGTACAACTCACTGTTGACGTCACATACGCCAGCAAGATTTCATTAATGAATGACGAGTATTTGGCGGGAACCGATCGCGGCCGAAGATTGGCGGAAACGGGCGAAACCTCGTGGCTTCGAATATCGTCTTGATCTTAATTGTTTTTCCATGAAATATGAAATCTCGCTCTATTCCAGTAATAATTAGCACGTTCTATTTCGTAAAGTTTTACTGTTCTATTCTGATAACGAGTTTTTTAAGACGTCACTTTATAGGTTCAGTCGTATTAGCTTACGTGAAATAATGAAATGATTGCAACTATTATCAACTCTTATCGTGACTCCATCTTATTATACCATCTAATATCCACAATTTACTGCGTCATTCCGCTCACCCCATTAGCGACTCATTAAGCTGCGTCGCAGATACCCTATAATATCAGAGACTTATCATTATTATGAAATTAATGCGTTAAAGTAGCAGTTTTCTCGTCAGTTTCAACAAACTGGTTTCGATATACGCAATTAAATTTCGTTTTATTTCCGTGTCTGGTTATTGTAACTACTATAATCTTACTCTATGCCAAACCGCGACAATAGTAGTAACATTATAAAAACGTAATATAATTATAAAAATACAATGATGACCCATTCTGATTCGTCTCTTGTGTGAGATGAGCCTGATAAAGATCGCTAGATTGATTATGTCTACAGATATTTTTTCTCCTATTTGAGCCTTTCTCTCCCTCTCCCTCTCTCTCTCGATATTGCCGATTAAGCGGATTACCAAGCTCCGTTCCTCGACGAAGATTAATTTAATACACGAACTAACGCCTCTCGCAGGCAGTTCAGGCCTCCGGGTGTTTTCAACTTCTTCGAAGTTTCATACCCTCGGTGAAAAAAGGAAATTGCCAAGGAAAAGCAGTATAACTGTACTGTTTAGTCTGTCTTGTCACTGACGACAAACTAATCGTTGATGCACGTTTAACAGATGTATCGACTTTATATTAATGGTTCTGTAGTACGAATTTCAGTGTATCAGTCGCCGTCAGACAATTAAAAAGGAAAAATCAAAGATTCCGAGGTCTCAATGCTGTCGCGATTGACGAAAAGTTGGTCGCGACGACGGAGAATCAACTAAGAAGTCCGAGGAAAAGAAAACGCGGCGAGATGAGAGAAAGAGCGTTGCGACTTAGCGACTTTTCAGTTAACAAACTGCAAATATCTAGACTGCGGCTGCAGGATGACGTTAATTAATATTGCCGACGGTACAGCAGAGTGTCGGTCGCGGACGCGGACGGGGCAAAGAAGTCTGTCCGTGCCGGAGGATAACCGTAGGACGAACGGAGACGATGAAAAAAGGATAGGGATCAGTGGACGCGATGGAAAAAGACAGGAACGGCTAAGGGTGCAGGGCTCCCGGTGGCGTAGGGTAAAGGGACGAGGGAGGTCTGAGTTTTTATCATCTCTCCCTCTCGACTCGATTCAGTTAAACTTTGAAATAACCCCTTAATGAGTCTGCCGTGCCGAGTAGACCGGATGCCAACGAAGCTCCCAGATTTTCCTCTCTTTCTCCCTGTCCTTCTTTTACCTCTTTCGCTTTCTCTCTTTCGTTCCATTTCTGCCACCTACCGCACCACAGCAATCCCCTCCCCCTTTCAGACTGCGTCACCCACTGCTACTTCCCATCCCTCCCCGCGTTTGTCCCTCTCCCCGGCCGCCCTTGCGCCACCGTTCGCCGCACTCCATTCGACCGAGACTGCGATCTCGATTATTGCAGGGTTCGTGTCGCTTTATGAATTCGCTTTATGCACCTTGGACGCTTAAACTGCATTAGGTTCGCTCGCGACAGACACGATTTCGTGTTTGCTTCCCTCGTTAACGACAGGCAGTTTCATGCGTGGGAAAGAGACGACGGACGCGGAAGGGGAATCGATATCGTTGAAGTGGAGAAGTAAATCGTTTTAACGATACCGACACTTGGGCTCGGGTTGACGTTCAAGGTGATGAAGCATACGATTGCAATTTGAATGTCAGCTAATTTTTAAATTATAAATTGTGTCATCCGGCGCTCAGTTCCATTTGCACTTTCAGAAAAGTAACGGAGTTACGAGATCGGAGATCTCATTGTAATAGAGCACGTTTACGCAACTTCTCTCTTTACGCTCGCTCTCGGAAGTGAAGTAGATGGTCGGAAAATATCGCATGTAATGTAGTTAAACTCCGGCCAGTTACGCAACTTAATCGCCGTATCACTTATCCGCGGCTAGACTCTCTATTCTTCGAGGGTTGCGCGAGTGGAAGAAAACAGGCAATTTCAAATGGTCGATCTGTCTAATCTATTCATATATTTGTAGTAAAAATGTATGCACGCTTAAATCATTTCAAAACTACGTTTTATTCACTGATTTTCTTGTGTAACATTTATAGAAATGAATCTCGAACATTCTAATATCTAAAACGACACGAAATTAGGAATTCTCGTTAAATTTACTCAGCATTGATAAATTCCATTGCAGAAACGCAAGAGAGAATGGGGGCTCGCATTTAATTCAGCGGACGCGCGACAATCGAAGGCCGGAAACGAGCGGAAAAGACAAAGATCGTGGCCGCGCGCGTCAAACACAGAAAGCCCATTAAGTAGAAGCTCGCGTGTCCAGCGAGCGACTCTGTAACAATGCGCCACTCTTGCAGGACAAACAAACGTTCTCCCAGCAACCCCTTCGTTCGACGATTACGTGACCGTTGAATCTTCAACTTCCTCGTCTCGCCTCGCCTCGCCTCGCCACCATTCATTCAGGCGTCTCGCTAGATCACTAGCCCTTTATCGCCAGCTACATGCTTTGAAAAGGTTAAGCCCTTCGCAGATAGGCCGCTCATTTATATTCATTTTTAACCCAGTTTAACTCGTTCTGTTCCTGTTTGTTAGGAAGTTAATCTAAATCGGAGCATATAAGTCTAATCTACTTCTATAATTGTACAAAATGACATCAATTTTGCATGTGTCTCTGTTTAACTTAACATGTATCATGGCATGTTCAATATTTGCCTCGTATGAGAGAGTGGAAATTTAGAACCGAAGGGGGTAGTGGGTGTTGCCCGTTGCTCGGGTTTCGTTTGTAGTCACCTTCATGCGGTGAAACATGAGTTGGTATCGTTTCCAAAGGTTGGATTTTGAAAACAATATCAAGCGAACAACTGCAATTTAGTTCAAAATCTCTGTACTTTAAATCGTATGTTGATTTTTCAATAATCTAATGGATGATACGAATTCTTAAAAAACACAGCACCTCCAGTATTAGTTCTTTAATTCATGAACACTAAGCAGGAACAGAATAATCAAGAGTCATTTCCCATGACGACAAGGCAGTCGAATTTGAGACACAAGAGTCTATAAGGTGAAAAGTGCACTCGTATTTCTCGCCTGCGCTACCACGTTCGAATTATACGCGAGACAAACGTCCGACCAATAACGCGCCGAATCTCCACTGTTGCACTTAACGCAACATGGCGGGTTCGGGTGTCCGACGCACAAATACACACTCTACTGCGTTTCCCATTTTGCTAGCCCGGACTCGTATTAGCTCTGTGCGATTCTGTCTGTACCGGTTAAGCATCGGCATTGGTTTGCATTAATTAGACAGAATCTGTGGCGATGTGGGTCTGATGAGTCTCGCTAATGGGCCACTGATTTAATTACGTCGAGTCTTTTATCCCGTCCGCTGCAAGGATTGCGAAAGAAGGCCACGAATAATGAACATCCCTGACTGTCCGCCTTCGACAGAGTCGGGACACGCAACCGGAGAATCGGGCGAGCACGTTCAGCGAGCAGGAACCTCGATGAAAACTAGTCGTCACACTTAGCGAGTGTGCGGTATGTATAACCGCGGTATAGATGAACGATCGAGATAAAGGTGCCGAGTGACTGGACTACCTGATCGTTATGACGTGCTGCTGTCTGACAAGGATCGGATATTTATCTGTCTTCTTTACGTACTTCTAAAGATACATGATACGATACAGAAGAAATACGAGTGTTATTAAATATTTTATAATGATAAGGGGAGCACCTTTAATGTAAGTGGTACGATAGTCTGGGGTTATGAGAATCTTATTTTATTCCACGAAGGAACACCTGTATGACGACGGGAAGATTGATGTATTTGGGAAATCAGCTTCTCGTGTAAGAATTTTCTCTTACGTTAGCAAGGCGATGAACAATTTCACGCCCGACAATTTTACGTCAGACAAAACGTGACGACACTGCAATCCATTGAGCTAGTCAATATATTGCCATATAGAGCCATATTGGACATTAGTCAAACGCTAAATTGATTTGTATAACAGAGAACGATCAATAATTTCTTTCTCGTTACTTCTTTACCCATGTTCTTCACAGCAGAGTTTATTGTATTACGTACTACCAAGGAGAACGGCAGGAGAGAGACCCTGGCCTGAGCACGGCATTCCCCCCTCGCTCGGCTTTATTTGGCCCTGATTTTTGTTTTGTCTTCGCAGCCGCGCTGGAAAACGAGAACTCTCGACTACAAGCGCAGGCAACCAGCACCAGTGCACGATCATCGACGAGCAAACCCGCCCGAGGAAGAGGACGATGGCAACGACTCTGGCAGTCGTCGACCAGCCGCTTCTCTCCTCCCGGGGCACGTTTCATTTCGATTTTTGGCAACAGAAGCCGACCCGGCCGGTTCCTTCTTCCTTCCGCTACACCCGGCTCCCTTGTTTTTTATCCAGCCCTCGTTTTCCCCTTCGCGACCGACCCCTCGTTGCATACGCGGCGGATGCGGATTCCGTCCTAACGTGACGCGCGCGCGAGAGACGAAAAAAAGGAGCGCGTCGAGGCCGCAGGACGCCGGTGATGCGTGCCAACGACGCCGCCGCGACTCGATTCTAACGAGCTGCTCCGCGGCCGGAACAGGAAGCGCTAAGTAGCGGCGGCGGCGGCGGCAGCTCGCGTCGCGGCGGCTTTTTCGAGGCCGCGCATGCAAATCGGAGCCAAACGGTCCGCGGAGAAAAACGTACGCTCGCTATGGGCTTACGTAACTCTTGCGCCACTCTAAAATACGCCCGTAAAACGTCTGTCTGGCAATGCCGGCGCGGCGGCACACGAGTGCCGTTCCCCTGACTCCGCAGACGCAGTTTCTGCGCGAGCTTTTGAGCAGTTTTCGTTGGTCTACCACGAGGTTTTCCGGGTACCGTACTCACGGAACGGCTCGGCTTGGCACGGGCAAGTTTTGATGAAATTGTACGCCGCTTCCCGGTACCCAGCTGATTTTGCGGAAATTTTAGGATAATACGATTTATGTATAGTTCGAGGAATAGACGCTTTCGAGTGCTTTCGGTATCAACGCCCTGAGTACGATTATTTTCGATTATTGATTACTGTACGATTATGCTGACGATGAAATTGTGAACTCTTTTTGAAACGGGGATACCTTTCTAGCTCTTTGATGATCTGCCAGCGCTGTGTAACGTTGTCTCCACGTGTCTACTAAATTACTTCGAACGATTATAAATGAGAAATTATAGCAGATTAAATAAAAATATTTAATAAAAGCATGACATTGAATTTCGTCTACACCGCGGTTTAAAATTCCCAATAGATATTAATTTTTTCACCACCAGCGCTTGCTTACCCTTGATCGTCGCGAATATCATGAATTCGAAGAAGCCAATACACTCTAAGCGCGCGTCTCTTAATGTCAAACGCGTCTGCCGAGGCAGACGCACGGAGCTAGATACCTGACATGAAAAGGGTGACGAAGGGGAGGCGGCGTTGAAGGTAGAGAATCGTGGCGGCGGAGGAAGAGGAGGTGCGGGGGAGTATAGTGTATAATCAGACTCAAGGGCGTCTGGACCGAAAGCGAGATTCGAGAGAGGAAAGTGCATCAGTGCCAGGCCAAGCGTTCCGTGATTCCTTCCTTTACCACGAAGGTACTCAACTCTCGCTTTTGAATACCTCTCCGGTCTTGAACGTATTATGTTTTATTTACTTTTTTATCAAATTCAAGGAAAATCGAATCGAGATCAAAAAGTGTATCGATTTCATTTTCTCGAGAACGTATAGAATACTTCAAAAGTGAAATAGATTAACGCGAGAGTAGTTACTTTTATTTAATTCAGTGTTACTCGTTCTCTTTCTTCGCAAAATGGATCGACAATTTATTGTAATCACTCCTATGCAACTTTCGGTCGTACCTATACCGCGCCGCGTGCTACGGAGTGTGTTTTGCATTTAAATATCATGCGGGAGAGGAGAGAAACATTCGTTGCCGCGGTGGCTTCGTTAATTATAACGGGATGGGTTCCATTTGGGAGCGAGATCGGAATCAGAGAGGAGTGTCGTAACAGAGAGAAATTTAAAAGTCTAAATTGGCGTAGGGTCTTGCGTTTCGTCGCGTACGTTCCGCGGGGACCAATTGCTTTCTCCTGGTACCCGCGAGCTGTCCAAACGCGAACAAACAGATTTTCAACTCGCTGGCTTACGATACGAAATATTGATTGCGAAAAGTGCGAACATACGCCGCAATGCAGTAACCGTGGCTACACACACGAACAGGTACCATAAAACGATTGGCGAAACGATCACTACCAGGAAAAATGGTTTCCTCGATTACAATAGAATGTTCCCAAAATAAATGACAATCTTATATACACGTCATTTCTATACATAATAAGAATACATATGTATCTCCAGAGACAGGTTGAACAAACGAACGCGGTAGGCATTGTAAAATGTAAATCCACGTATAAAAGATTTGCAAGAACAAATACACGTTCCAGCCGAGAACAGTACGTAGAACCAAAGAGGGACGAAGAAAAAGAAGACAAGATTCAAATGAGGATAAATATTTATAAAAGAATGCCCCGATGGAGGTGGCGACCCTCGTTCGAATCCCTCGGGATCCAGCCACGTCGAAGCGGACGGTCCGACGTACGGTACGCGTCGCGAGGAAATATTGGTTCTCTCGCGGTGAAACGATGAGCCGTGCTGCGTCGGACGGGGACGAAGGAAAAGGCCGGGCGGAAGTGAAACGCGTCGGGAATACGGAGCCGTGGGTTTTCCGTTTCCGTGAGCACGGTGAAAAATGCGCTGGAAATTCATCCGGATCGCGATACGCGCGGGAGACCAGTTATCGCTCTGTGTTTGACCAAGTCCGCCTGGCAATTTGTATGTGACGACTCTGTGTTTCAGGGCGTGCGCCCGTCGACCTTTGCGAGGAGAATTGCAAATGGAGAAACGCTTCCCGCGGTAGGTACCCACGTCGCGATCAAGTTCGGCTCGTTAGTCCTCGGCCCGTGAAATTTGCTTTCTGCTGGAGTGGTAGGGAGAGGTTTTTGTTTTCGGTGAACGAAATTACAGGTTTTCGAATATAACCCGGGGAACGAGAGGATGTTGTATTTAATTCGAAGTTTAAACTGGAAGCCAGAATTATTGTTTGGCAGAATGTTTTCCGTAGAACTGTTCACGATTCGCTGAACACGATTTTTAAATGGAAAACGGTCAAGAGGCAATCAACAAGAAAAATTTAGGAATCTGATTCCAATATGGATTAATATAGAGAATAAAAATTGAATAGAAAATTGTATGACGCAATAAGAGTGAATGAAATGAACGCAGTTGAGAAAACAGCCGGTGCATTAAAATTGCTATACTGAAACGGACGAGAAGAAACTCAGCTTTCCTTGCACACGATATAGCGTCAGGAATGAATAAGACGGCGCGATATTAAGCGGAATAATAAAATCACATTAAACCGATATTAAATACCTATTTATCCCCGATTCTCTGCAAATGGGGCAAAACACAATGAGGAAAAAAGAAATGGAATTAACGTATCGTCCATTATATTAATAGGTACCCAGTAGCAAGCTCGCTAAATGGAAATGAGAACGAATAGAAAATCTACCCTTAAATAACACAACGAATAAAATTTATTATCCCGGGCATTTTACAACAGGTGCTTCCACAAATAGCTCTTAAATTCCTGTGGAATTCAATTAAACTTGAAACTTTCCTTTAAGAAGGAAACATCAGTGTTCACTGCTTCTCCGAACATATGTTTTAATTCTAGTACTTGGATAAACTTGTAACAATAACGAAATTATGTTAATCAAAATACGCCATACATTATTTTTTATACTACTTATCATTTACTCCTAAGAATCGTTCAGTTTTTTTATTCACTGAGAAATTGTAAATAAATGTTCCTGCGAAGCGAAAGAATAATATATCTTCGTATTTAACACGAATGTACGAGTAAAACGGATCGAGTTATCTAGTGTAAGCATTTGGACAGTTAAAGCAAGTAGCCACGTTATTATTGGAGTTACGTGAATAACATAATATTATCCTCCTCCCGCGAAACGAATGAAATCAAATCCGCCGCTCCCTCGTCGCGCGGCGGGGTTAAATAACGAGCGTCGTGGCGGCGGTGACGCGGCGAGTTTCAAGCGTGAAGGGTTGTGAAAGAGGGACAGAGATGATTTAACGGAGAGGGGGAGAAGGGAGTAGAAGGAGGGAGGACGTCACGTGGAAGTCGGATAGAGGAAAAAGCAGCTGGGGATGAAGATATCCCGACGAGTAAATGCGAATGACGTTAATGGGGGCTAAATAATTTCCTTTGCCTTCTCGCATCCTCCTCTTACTTCGAATACGCACAAATCTTATTGTTAGAAGAGTCTACGACCGTGGAATCCTCACGATTTAGTCTTCGCGATCAGAAACGATTCCCCAATCCCTCCTGTCGTGACCGAAGACGAATTCGTCTCAACCAGTCTGCCGAAAGTGAATATTAAAAGAGTTATCTGAACTGGCTAGACACTGACACGATCCATTTCGAGAAGATAATATTGACATTAGAATTTCGAATAGTACAAATATTTCAACGAGGTAACATTTCATATGTTATTTCTAAGGAATAATTATATTTGAATTATACAGTGAAATTATGAGATGCATGTATATACATGTAAGGCAAGTAACATCATCCTGTAGACCTTTATTTCAAATTGAAATATTCATTCGTATAACGAACTGTATGCACACTAATAGAATTTGACAGAATGACAATAAATGTTTCTCTAATTTTAAATACCGGTCGCACAAAACAAAGAATACTCGGGAGCGGCCTAATTTGCCGGGCAGAGCCATCGGAAACAATTAACTTCTGCGAGGTCGCTCGTCAAGTAGACGAATCACGGGCCATAATCCAAACGGTCAGCTACCGGATGGGCCAGCTGACACGATAAAAAACATTCCTGTCCCCTCGAAACCTCGGGACACCTTTCTCCTTTCTTTTCCCGCTGCCAGCCTTTTTTCCCCACTTTGTACGGACTCCTGCTCCGAATGGCCCGGCCATTCTTCGCCGAAGCATCGATCGTCGGCCACGAATTCGAGAAAAACGAGCCAGTCTCTATTCTTTTCCCGGTAGATACGAGCGAACGGGTCCGCTCGGTTCCTAGATATAGCGAACTCGCGTCCGAGGATTGCCCGTTGATGGAACGCAGCGGGTAATCGCGCGGCAGAAATGTAAAATGAAAGTAAAAGCGCGAGCAGGCGGACGTTAAAGCGTGATACGTTTAATGTTCGTCAAAATTGAGACTGGCAAATTAACTTTTCCACGCAACGCTCAGATAAAACGTAAAATATGACATCACTGTGTCAGGTTATAAAAACGTTGAGCGAAATTGCACAAACGTAATTTATATTTAACAAACTACATTTAGTAATTAGCGATGCGTTCTAATTTTCGTAATTTTAAGTGCCAAGCTAATATTGACATGATTATAGTCGTTTAAAACGTTAACTCTGTTTCTCGCTCTGAAGGGTTGAATGTTTTGTAAGATTTAAAAAATTGTAGACACCACAAACTGTTACTTCGTAATTGGTGTTATTTTTAATGTTTTTGTGCTTCGTTCGTAAGTCCGACTGTGAGAACGGCTTCCTTCCATTGTCAAGGGGATTACGATAATTGCTGCGACCTGGAAACCATCGCGGCGTGTAACAGGATTCGAGCGATCAAGCGGACCGTTTCCCGTGGGTGAAAGAAGAATGGAGACAAATGAGGGAAATGTTAAGGGAATAGTCATTGTTTTGAGAAAAATAAAGAGCGAAGAAAGAACTTGCGGTTGTATCCAAACTGCAATGCAACTGCTGACTCCTAGAAACTTATTCCGGTACAAATAAAATATGTGACAATTCATGTATCACGCATCAGATACTTCAGTTTCTAATAAAAATTCCGTCGTTCGTTGTTCCTTCATTATTTTCGTTTAAATGTGCAAATACAATGAAATTATATAAATAAGATTTACCAGTGGTTAGCGAAGCGAAAGTGAACTCGATTTGAATTTCTTCGAGGGGAAGGAAAAATCAGAGCTACGTTATCATCGTGCGTTCGAAAATTGCACGTCGAACGCAGGAGCACAAATTGAGAAAAGTTACAATTTTCCGTTTACTCGAAATCGCTCCATTTCACGGGCATCACTCTTCGTTTCTGCTTTCCTCTACAATTGTTTCGTGCGCTTCGCTTATATTTTATCGAATTCTACAATCTCGTATTTTATACTTGAACGAAACATTTTAGAATACAGACAGATAGTGCGTGTTCATTCGATGTATTATAATGCTCTCACAACGATGCATTACTGAGTTACGTCTTTTGCCATGGCTTTCGTTCTTTAAACGATAAACAAGCCTTAATTAAATCGAATGACTCACGGTTTAACGTTTATTGGACGAGCCCCACTTGCGTGCAAAGTTGAAATTTACTTGCCAAGGTGCAGAGAAATATGTCTTTGAATAAGCTTCAAGCAGATTTTTAATTGACCTTTAAAGATAAGATCGAATTATCGAAATATCCAGGCACAGAACTCAATCACGTACCACGACAGGAAGTTGCACGCAAACGCCAAGTGTTCGTCGGTATAATTCCGGCAAACACCGGGGATATCGGGAAACGAGGTCGGGCGTTCGCGGCGCGCGGAGTACGAAACGCGGAAATGAAAAATACGCGTGCCGGCGAAGACGGATGTGTTCGAATCGAGCCACCCCGATTCCGTTATTCTTTCTCCGGCTGTTTGCTTTCAAGCTTTCTCTCTCGTTTCTCGAGTGGCTCACGCTCGAACGCACCGCGCCGCGCCGCACCGGTTCGCGAGACGGATGAACATTGGGAATACGTCGAACGAGCGTAGAAAATGCCGGTGAATGGAGCGAGGCGCGCACGGGATCCGCACAATACCTGAGCAGACACACGCGGCCGTAGGAACCACGGGAATAACAAGATCATTTGTCACCGGCCATTTGCATACGTCGCCCGGTTGTTCCAGCGGGCCGGCGCGGCGCGGCGTGCAACGTTCAATTGAATGAACCTTTGTTGAATATTGGATGAAAAATAACAAGTGTGACGGCTATCCTCTTGTTCCGTCCTTCCTCCGCTTCTTCTTCCTCGTTTCTTTCTTTGTTCTTGCCTCTACGTAGCGACGCGGTGGCTCTTTCTCTAGCCTCGAGAGGAGAGTTCACATGCGTGCCGTGTCGGCTCGTTTTTATTCATTACGTCCCTCTTCTTTCTCTCTTCTTTTTTTCATCGAGCCGCGTTTCTGCCGCGTCGGCCTCGCGAAAGCGAGACGCGCGATAAAGGGGGAAAAAAAGCGGTAAGGCGAGCAGGAAATTACACGCGTCAATCTGATTGTCCGTTATTAAATCTCATTGGGGGCCTCATAATGCGCTGCGCGAAGCCTGGAAAGTATTCGCACGGGGAAAGAAACTGACAGGGCCGCGCGGTCGAATTGTGTCACTGCGTTGTAGTGTTTCACCCCGGTTTGCGACGCGACGACGGATGGGCATAACGAAGTGGCACCACACAGGGGTAAAAGAGATAACGGAACGTTTCATATTTGATTAAAATAAAAGTCCGGTTCAGTTAAACCGATACGTTCAAATACGACTTCGTTCGCTTATTATCAAGAGCATACATTCGGTGAAGTTGTAGCCGAGGGAAATTGAATATAAAAAACGTATTTTGCGTTTACCAGAAATGTGTTGATTCTGAAGCATATTATTATGAATATTACTCTGTGCCGTGATCGGAACGACCAGGGGAAACTTTTAATATTCGAGACGGGTGGAACCGGTCTCGAGCGTAGAAGGAAACAACTCGCTGCAAGTAGATAGCAAACAGATTCTATTTGCATAATATTGTGAAGTTTCGCGAAACCGCAGTTATACGCGCGTATCAAGGCTATGAAATCAACCTCGAAACAAGTTCAAATACGTGGATCGTTTCGAGATACTTATCGGGCATTGACGGAAACGCAAATTGGAATAAGGACCGATAAGGAAAATAGAGAAAAATGCAACAAGTCCCGCAAATGCCATAGAAATAACGAGCCGAATTCGCATTGTACGAACGAGTATTTACTCGTACATTCGCGATGTGACATGTCGAAACGAGTAGAGAGAATATAAAAATAATCGAATGAACGTTTAATGAAATATGAAAGACTCGCGTATCTATGTTAATCGAATTCAGAAACAGTTCCGAGGAAATGACTATATAAAAGGTTTCATGCGCGCGTCAATCATTGCGCGCTATAGCTTATTATCGTTATTACACACGTTAGCGGATTAGCATAAAGAATCGATTCATCTCGTATAGTTTCCAGTGAGTCACGTGGTTCGCGCGAACCAGTTCGTGGCGCGTGTAGAACGCGATGCACGAGGCAAAATTATCGCAATTTTTTCCAACCCTCCCCAAGTTTGACGATCGAAACGAGAAACGTGTCAGAATTTAATCCACGCGACACGCGAATCTAGCCGCTCTAGCGACGAGAAATGGTAGGCACATCGTTAGAAAGTGCACATTCTCTCGGAGAAACGCGTCGAGCGTTATCTGAGAAACACGGAATTACTTTATGGTCAGCCAGGAGGTCCTCGTGGAAACGCGGTGGCCCGCGGATAAGGAACTTCTTTAATAAAAAGTAAATAAAGAGCGGCTTATCGTTTCGCGGTCACATCAGGACAAATTGTAACGAACGTGGAGGAAGAACAAGTAGAAGAGAAAAGTAGTACTTGGCAAGCGCGTACGCTCCGGAACGTAATCAACTGTTTCAAAAAAATTCTCTTCTCTCGTTTCTTGGCGGGACTGTCGCGATGCATTTGTCTTTCACATTTTTCTCTCTAACGTGAATTTACGTTATTGTAAAAAGAAAATTTGATTACTTCGCGATCTAATTATACAACAAAAGTCATCATTGCCAGAAGTCGAGCAAAAATAACAATTAGAATTCGTTTATACAAAAGAAATTCCGAAATTGTCTACCGACCAAGTTCAACTGACTAGGAACCGAGAGACATTGCTGAATCGGTGTGGTTGAGCGTCCATTAGCTATTTGTGCGTCTTTTTCTCTGACGGTGGTCCGGAATGGGCAGGCGGCGTCAGACCGCTTTGGAGCTAATAAGCTCAACAATTCTCTGGACGGGCAAGCCGAGGTATCTAACTAGTCTGACGACCGGCGCACAGCACCAGGAACAATGGCCCGCTGTGGTTACTGACACGCGGCCCGCGTGAACCGGTCCAGGCTAGTTCGGCCGACAGCACATTGACAGAGATATAATTAATGCGACACATATCCGCTGGCTGAATAGAGCCGCGCGATGCTGCCTGACGCGTATATTCCAACGTGAAAGCGTTCTGCCTGAGCGAGAGAGAGTGAGAAAGAGAGAGAGAGAGAACGAGGGAGAAAAGAAGAGAGGGACGGCAGAGCTCAATAAACGGGTCATCGGGAACCTTTCAACCTTTGACAATTCCTTTCCAGACCGCGTCATGAAAGATTATTGCCCTCCTAGCCGGCTGGAAAAATTCGTTTTGAACGGAACGGTTCGTCCAACTCGAGCACGACGAATCATCGATCGAACGAACGCGTTTTCGAGAAAATCGGATACTTCGTTGGAGAACGTTTTGAACGAGTGATTTTAAATATCTTCCATAGACAAACATTTTATATCTCCTTGTGGTAAATTAATTTCGGAGAGTAATGTTTCAGCAAATCTTAACGCGACGATTTCCTTCGCATAATAAATCAGGAGCTGTTGTAACTGATTTAACAGATCCCCATGGGCGACGATTGTCCCTGGAAGTTCACTCCGCCCTCCGGAAGTTTCGAACGTTTTGAACGGTATCAAGTTTTCGAGTGAATAGTTAATCGCGTTAAAATCGAGCATCTGTTAATGATTAAGGGCGAACAGCGCAGCGACGCGGAACAGTCAAAGAAGTCGACGATCGCCGGACGCGTTAAAGGCAAATTTCCTTGGAGAAGTTTGCCAGAATTACAAACTCGGATTTTGTTCTTGTTACCACGGTAATTAGCGTCCATGGGGGACTTCAGGACTTCGGGGAAAACGGTCTCGTTTAAAAATTTCAAAAGGCAAACGAGCTTCTTGTGATCTCCTCTCTTTCGGTGACACCCTACCGAGCTACTGCTAGATACTTTATAAATGGGATGTCTGAAAGTTTAAGCCCCCTGGGGAGACCGAGTTATCAGCTCGTCCTTTATCGCGTCAAATACGATGTTCAGCAATTTTCAAACCATTTTTATTAATCGTCATATTTATTATTAATTACTGTTTGCATTTTCTGATTCAATTCGACTTCGAGTACATGATACCGTCGTTGAAATTAATGCATAACCGTGAACAATTTTATTAGAACATTTTGAGACCATTCTTGGCGTTCCCTGCTGGCCAGAAATCAGGAACGTGCAAATAAAATAAGTTTTAGTCAAGGAATCGGCAAACTTTGCTGCATCCGCTAATGGAAATTATCCACTGAAGTTCCGGCGTTATCATCGCCGAATCGGATATTCGAGTACTATGGAAGGAAAACCAAAGATGGAGCCGTAATGTCACCGAGCGGTACGCTCTCCACGGGTGCAGGATCGATTCCGAGTGCACCGGCAAGACCGATGGCGTACAAAGTAACTGGAGAAAAAACCGTGGACGGCTGCTTCGCGGATGGTTTACTCGGATAAGGTGGAAAAGAAAGTAAGAAGATGGAACGGGGAAAGAGAAATCGAGCGAGTGGAAGTGAATCGTCTCTCTTCCCCGGCGTCCCGGTCGAAAAAACGTCTCGGTACGTTCCCTCGCCTCCCTCCACAGATGCCTTCCTCAGGCCCAGGCCTCGTATCTCCCTCGCCCACCGTTACGGCCACCCTTGCCGGAATAAATTTCCTACAGATCGCCCCTCGTCGGCTTTAATGCCCATCTACGAAAAATTTCTGTACACTCTACCCGCAGGAAGAACGAAGTTTATTTTATTTCCTTGTTTTATCCGATGGAGCGCAACGCAAGAAAAATCTCCTATCCGCTCGAGAAAAAAGGATTATTAAGAAGAGGCGCAGTAATAAGAATATTTCGAATGAATAAATTCGAATAGAAGAGCAGCCGCGTCATCGACATTGTCCAAAAGATGTAATTAATGCTGGCAGACGGCGTGCTTTCACGTCCTCGTGCAGTGGCACGTGCTCATTCATAAGGAGCTGCTGCACATACGTCGTAAGAGCAGAAGCTCGTTTCTCCCAGCCGGCCATGGTGGAGAGGCCGATCGTTATCACGGAGACCTATCGAGGTTGTCCGTGGATTCATCGCGATCCGGTATTTTAACATACATGTTGCGTACGCTCCGTACGTACTTCGAAATTGCTGCATACCATACGTTCGTTCCTCCTCTTAACATACTAATAAGTGGAATAATTAATGAAATAATTAAATTATCTATTCGTATCAATCTTATCTCGGACGGCGTAACACGTGTAACATTTGTCTACGTTGGAACATTGTGACTAATGAAGGGGTTACATTGCGACTCCTACGTTATACATGTATACGACGATCTTGCAATAGAGAGAGATGCACGGAAACGATATTCCAGGAAATATCGCGATTTATCTTGGGAATGAACACGTTTTTATTGTAATTCCTTTTTAAATTGTTCTACGTCATGCAATCTTGTTCTAGGTAAAAAATTTATTGGCATCACGATAAATGTTTTATTGAAGTAGCGGAGTACATAGTTTTCTTTAAAAATGGCAAGAGTCAGGTGATGAATTATTTATGGAAACTGTTATATATTATCCTTGTTTAATTACCTATCAAATATCTCTAATACTCATAATTCCACCGCCATTAAACCGCGTAACACACTTAACCGAAGTAGCATCAGCATGGAAACAGGAAAGGAGAGATTCATCATAGAGCAAGCACCGACGAAACCCTTCGGTAATCACAGAGTCATCCCGAAAAGCGAAACGGGCGATTAAACGGGATGCGAGGTTCGCAGGACCGTGAAGCCCGGTAAGTTTCATTAACGCGTCCCGGCCAGAGTCCTTACGCGGGGAATGAGCCTGGTCGGGCAATAAATTAGCAGCACGTTAAACGAGCCACCTTAGCAGCCGGGTCCGTAGCAACGGGCGGCGTTACGCGATATTTCCCGTAAGCGGATGTGTCGTGCACAACCACGAGATCTTGGACGATGGATGGCCGTACCGATACGTAGCGCGGCTAGCCCGCCCTTAACGTCGCCCGCCGGCAATAAAGAGCGCAAAATCGTGTTCCAGCCGCGTTATTAATGCGGCGAACTATCGCGTCGAGCATCGTTACAGGACCTACGTTCCCTGTGTCCCCTTCGCACCCTCTGCTCCAGCGCTCGGCGCAACCTTTTCCCGGACGTTCTCCAACACTGCCCGTCCTCGCGGTTTATTAACCCTTAAATTGGACCAGAAACAACCCTCGCGTTTAAACGGTTAATCGCTGAAAGGAAATCCGCATCGTGCAATCGCGGTTTTCTTCGCACGATGCACCATTTTATTCGATGATCGCATACATATTCTAAGTGAATCGTCATTGATGTGACGAGATCGTCTTTTGTTGAAGCCGATTAACAACCACCTGGAATATCGACTGACTGAGACACAAGTACATCGATTACTTTCTAACTCAGTCCGTCGTACAAAGATATTTCTTTTACTAACTGACAAACATACTTTCTGTAAATATCATCAAATTTTTCTATTCAGTACCTCGTGTCACTTGAAAATTGCGTGCCGTGCTTCGCCTCAACCCCGAGCCCAACTCAAAAAACCGTCAACGCGTACCAGCTACAGAAATTTGCAATTCCTGAAGGTAAAGAGCGCGCGTCAGATCTCACGTTTTAAAACCCCGTTTTAAATTACGGCGCGTCGTGGCAATCGTTTCACAGTTTCGCGTTCGAAGGCGAGCACTTGTCGTGCCTCGAGCTCGAGATCTCGGGTTCGCGAAATTCATCGGCGAAACTTATCCGTGGAAAGGTTGACGGGAATTTTATAGAGGGCCGCGCGCGTGCACGCGCTGCGCCGCCGTATCAAACGCGTCCTCATGCATATTCAAGAAGTTCGCGGCCGCTGCGCCGCGAGGGGCGGGAGGGGCGAAACAGAGGCCGGCGCACGGGGAAACGAACTCGTCAGAAATATGTTAATGCGGCCGGTCGCGCCTCTCGAAATTTATAGGCCGATTCCGGAGCTTGTCGAATGGAAATCCGTACGGGGCACCTGCCCGATTAATGGCCGCGAAAATAACAAACTCGACTGGCTGTTACCGCATGTTTATGAGCCGATCCACGAACTGACACGAACGCTAGAAATCAATCCGTGCCGTCTGCGTAATTTCGTGAAGTAGCTGGTCGCTAAGGAAAGGAACGCTTTAACCGAAGGTTCGCTGACTCACTCCGGAAAGAGATACCTCGACGGAAAGGACATTAAAAAGCAGGGAACTAATTTTCATACGACGAATCGAACTAATATTGATTTAAAACTGCAGCGACGAACATTAGCTTTTAGCGATGGAATAATACAGTTACAGAATTAAATTTCCATGCCGGAGCGGCGACACTGCAATCCATTAATGAAACGCAGAAGCGTCATCAAGCAAATTGGCGCGCTTTCCCACTGCTCAAAAAACGTGACGCTCGAAAAAGTGCTCGGGTCCGACAATCGATGCTAAATGAACTCGAATTACCCAATTTCGAAAAACTCGCGACACGACCGGATCGGCCCGGCCTCCATTCGCCAATCAGCATCGACACGGTCCGCCCGATATGGACAGGCGATCCCGAAACCAGAAGTATGTTACAAGCGGCATTCGATAACGGTGGTATTCTCGCGTGGGCAGCGCGAACGTTAATTACACCGACGCCGGGAACAATGCGCACTCCTGGACGCAATTAACGCCGATCCGCGTCGTTAATAACGCGCGACGCAGCGAGGAAACGCGTGACTCGATGACACCGGTCGCTCTCGAATGTCTGACGACCCTCCCAGGGCGGAGGATGTCATCGGGCGTCGCACCACCGAACGATTACCGTCACCGCTTGCAAATAGAACACGATGCGCCGAGGGGAACGATGTCGGAGGGTGCAACGAAGAGATCGGGGTCGTCTGGCAACGGTAGGTCAAGGACAACGACCCGATGCACGCTCTGAACAGGATGCTCCTGATCCATCAACCCGACGCTACCCTAACCACTCCGATGCGAAGGGTCATGGAACTCAGACCGGATTCGAGCGGACACTCTTTCTCCGGCATTGCTACAGTCCAAGAAAGAACAGTAGGCTCACTCACGGTGTCGGCTCCTATGATCTTATGACCAACAGATTCGCCATGTTCTTAGTTGTGTGCGCGTTCTAATTTGAAACGTAAAACCAATCTTATACATTACGAGATCGTGGATTAAACAGACTCAATTATTATTGATATGTAGCTGTAGCACTGGAGTTAGAAGAAAAATGCATAGAATATTTCTTGTAGAGGATGTCAGTGCTCACAACTTCTGTCTAAAAAATTTTTCACTAGCGTCAATAGTTGATTAATAAATAAAATTGTTTGTTACAAAAACCTTTTCTCCGTCCAAGCGAAAAATGTCGTAACTCCAGTGTCTATCTCTTCCTCATATTGACTTTCTTTCTTCTATAAAATAGTGGCATTGATACAATGTTTAGGTAACGTTTATATGTTTTACGTAAATACACATTTACGGATGAACGGGCGAAAGATAGGTTTAATCATTGAAACAAGGAACCCGCATATTGCAAAGTTGTCAGGCTGTGCATAGATCACAGCCGTCGCGATATTTGAACTTCAGAACGGCATCGAAATGTTACTAATTTGTTGGCTAATTAGTTAACACATCCGTAGCGAACCGCAGCCGCTTCAGTTCCCCGGCTGGCACGCACGCCTCGGTGAACCGATTGCACGGAGGAAACTCGTTCGTTCACGATCAAATCGAAACTGGTTGGAAAGCTGGAAGGTAAACAAGAGAATTGTTCGACGACCGCTTTCGACCAATCTCCGTTCTCATTGTCCGCGTCAGAGCGTCCAGAAATTCGTTCTAACGCGCATTGATAGTTAGATTGAAAAATTGTGTAAGGACTCGTTGAAACATTGATATACAGGAATTGTAACTCCGGAGCTTTAAAAAAGCAAGAGATTAAAAAAAATATTGGAATCAATGTTCGGCCATCGAAATGCGCTAAACACCATAAAATTGTATTGTGCATTGAACTAGCTCTATCAGAATGGCCAAGCCGAGCGGCGAATCCAATCGACTCGATTAAATGTAATCATCGTGCAATCGGTGATTACATTAATGAAGTGCATAAACCAATTTTGCCGTGACGCGTAACGATATTTTGTATTCCCGATGGCCGCGATAATTGCCAGGATATCGTTCGTATTGACACTCCTTTATTACCGAGGCGCTCGTTTACGCTCGTCCCGAGACGGCATGGCACCGATGAAAATTAGTGCGTCACTCCGACGAACCGTCGCCGATCGTGGTCACCCACGTGGTATATAATTATCTACCGGAGCCTATAATTCAAGATTAACCGCGTGTCTCAATTTTTGCTCACACCCTCTGCGCGACGAGTCTTAATACTAATAATATCAAACTGAATGATATCCGTAGGAGTTTCGGATTACAGTGGACGCTCATTATTCATCCGTTACGAGGGTGAAAAAGACGAGTCACGGCGAAGATCTCAGATCCCAAAAACGATCATCTACAATTTAGTTGATGCGGTTCCGCTCTCAATGCCGGGACTCAGTCGCGTGTACGATAGGATAGGAATCGCGCAGCGATAGCCAATTGATGACTGTAATTTTAAATTGAACTCGGGTATGTTTAACGTGCACTTGTGCACGGGGTGCGACCCGGGATATATTGTACATTGCATACACATGTTGCGCACAGAGAGAAACTTAAACGAACTTAATGTGCTCGCAGGCACAGGCTGCAATTACGGAATTCACTTAGAATTAGCTTCATTATACCGAAGGGAGGTTAACAAACGTAAACGAACAACAATTCCCAAACCACGATTCACGTAATTTAAAACAGACTTCCGTGATATTCTCCCTCTTTCCCTGGTCGAATCGAATCTATGCGTTCACGCAAATTTTTTAACATCGGCCACGATTATAAAGTTCAGTTAGCCATCGATTCTTCCTGACCGCAGCGAGTTAACGAACAAACCGCAGACACCGTACTGTACTATTTCCTTCTCGTGGCCTCGAGAGGGACCGGAATTATGGTGGATCGAGTTCGAACGAATCCCCGACGTAATCTATAATCCAACTAAAAATTAGGTTCGTTAACCGGGCAAAGAGAAAAGCCACGAACTACGAGTCACAAGCCGGGGAGAAGGGAAGGTGGCTGAGGTACCTTTAATTAAATCGCATCGCCTTGGAGGAAATGCCGCGTTAAGGGGGAAACAGGCTGAATAGCCGAGACTCTCCAGGCCAGGAAAATCTTTCGCATCGTGCAGTTCGACCAGTTCCTTCGGTGAATCTGAGATTCGCCCGCGCCAGCTTCTCTCATCCCCCGGGTCTCAACAAACAGTAATAACGTCGCCTCCTTACTTCTCGCTACGTTGCATGATCGTTATTAATTTATTTTAATTAGGCGAGCCACTGACTCGCCGTAATCATCAAACTATCGCGCATCTATTATCCGCAACGCCGTACTCACACCGTGTCACGCGATACGTCCTTTCACAAATTATGTCCATCGGCTAGATCACGACCATTGCGATCTTACTTTCATGAATTATAAACGTATTTACGTTGGTTGCACGAAAAACAACTCGCAGATTCCGTGAGAATATTTGAAGGAAGCCGTCGAGTGGGGCAACGAGATGTTTTGCATAGCTCGAGTGCACGGCGGTAGTTCAAGAGTAAAACACTCTCTTAACACTTTATGTACCATTATACGATGTTCTATTTAGGATAGCCTATAGATCGAAGTAAAAAGACACGTGGTATTCTTAAACATCAAGCTCCGACATACGTTTGTATATACTTTTAATGCACGAATTCGATTTAATGTTACAACTGTGTCTGGACTTAAAAGAGTGAACCGACTCTTCGAATCTTTTGTTAGCATCCAATTAATCTGACCATCGCGTAAATTTCCTGTGTGCAAAAATCCAGTAGCTCGAAAACAGTCGCCACTTACAATAAATCGTAGGACTCGCGCGCGAATGGTCGCACCTGCGTGCACCGGGTGCAGACTGTCACACGCGAGCACTCCACTCCACGCAGGGCCGCGTGTTTTAACTGCACATCCGCGATGACAGCAATGACAAACGAGCCAGTTGTTCTTAAATAATTCATCGCGATGGAGGTACTTTTTCTCTCTCTCGACGATAAACCAGAGTTCAAGAGTAGGAACTTAACACCTACAGGCGTTTACCTGCCTAGGGGTTAATGATCAGATCATTATCGATCACCGCTGTCGGCTGGCCTCGTTAAACGGTTGCTCGCGACAGAGGAAACGAGGGCCGATTTATGAGCGGATAGATTACGTTTAACTGATTTCGGTTAATTGTTATGGGGCCGATGAAGAGCGGGTTAACTCTTTCGCGCTACCCGCGACGCGAATTGGACCTCGTTGTCGGACTGTTCGGGAAATTAATTTTGTTTGCCCTACCCCGCGAGATGATAAATGTCAGGTTGATATTAAACGGCTCGCCGTATCACCGTTTTTCATGCCGCGAGACCTGCGGTGTTTGCCCCGCGTAAACGTTACGTGGCGTGCGCTGGAGATAAAACGAGGGCGGTGTGCCTCGATACTCTCTCGGGAAAATGTGAATTTAAGATGACGTTAATAGAGATTTGAACACTGAACAGGCGATTACTCATCGAGAAGGATTTTCGCGAGACTCCCTGCTACTCGTGTCCATGAAAAACCGATGTCGAACACGTTCCTTGAAAAAATCTGTGCGAAATTCCTCACGATACGGATGCGACCAGACGAGTGCAGATGAAAAAAATGTAGCTAAAAAAAGTTCAGCAGAGAGCGTTCGTTCATTGAAATCGTGCTTGCCTCCGCGTTACGTCGTCGGTTGGAATGCCTCTGGCCATGAAACGAGGAAGGCACTGTACGCGGGCTAATAGTCAAAGACCGGTCAGGTGTGTATGTTAGGCGAGACAGGCTTGCCAATCACGCGTCCGTCGACGCAACGCTTCCGAGCAATTAACCGACGATTCCGACGGCCTTCTTCGGCGTTCCGATCAATCTGTCAGCGATCGATCTATCTCCTCTTCGCGTACTCCACTTATATTAGCCCCCGTGGCTATAAACATCACGGATTGAACGAAAACAACAGAGGAAAGGAATATACTGGGTGTCCGGGGGGAAGGGATAAACGGCAGCAGGAATGAGACGCGATGATTATGGATAATTAAAACAAGTGTTTGCATAATTTTCATCGCGTTCATAATTAAGTTGTCTCCGCGCTCCGATTAGCCGTCCATTTTCGTTGCCGTTTTACAGACACAACGACGTGCGTACTCGCGAATCGTTTATTAGATGGTAATTCGATCGACTGTCGCCGGACACATTATTGGGTTCAATTATGTCGCGACTAATAGCAAATTTAATTTTCAACGCGCATCAATTTTCATGACTCATTTTTCGGAATGTTGAATATATAATGTAAAGAGCCAAAATATCGTGGCATCCGATTTACAGATGTTTTCAGGCGGACCGGATTTAATATTCAAAAGCATCGCTCATGTAATATTATATCCAGTTCCGCATAATTATGGCCGCATTACAACGGTATGAATTGAATTAAAGATAATTCCTTGCCTGTAGCTAAAATTAATCGTTCGCGTAGCGAATATGACGCAGTGTGTCACAAGTGGTAGTTATTTCGCCGTCGAAGTGTATTTTCAGAAATAGGAGATTATAGATAGACTTAATTAGAGCTGCTTGATCAGTCAGATGAATAATTATAGATAGGGCAAGATATTTCCTGTTAAACTTGTTATTTTTGGTATTATTTATACACCACTCGAAGATCCATTTTTTCATCTCCTTGCTTTGCCCACATTACACAGACTATTTCTGCAACTCAGTTTTCTTCTTCACTAATTCTTATCCGATTTCGATCTACGTTATTTAAAGAAATCGCGCTTGAAATAGTCCAGACATTTTATGTTTCAAGCGCAGCTTCTGGAAATCAATTGGGAGCACGCACGAGGGCCAGGAAGGACAAGGAGAGCGGAACAACTGGCAGGCCGAGAATATGACAGAAGCCATTAATCGTTCCGTTTTACGGGTGCGCACGGGCGACGGGTGAAAGCCGCACAAAAGGCGAATTAATTCGGCAAATTTATTGCCTGGCAGCTTTGGATACCGGTCGGAGGAATCGACCGGTGCAGTTCGTCGCGCTTCGGCCCGCGAAAGAAGGCGCTCACGCGGGTCTTTGCCAAGAAAACCTTTGACACCGAAAGCAGCCGCGGACTGAGGTTGTTACATCGGTGCCGCGGCACCGTTGATTTATGATAATTACACGTCGCTGCCAACTGTTTGAAGAGGTGTCCACCGTTTGCAATCAGCTGGCCGCGATGCCCAACATCGACACCGCGTCTTGCGTCGAGCCGTTGCGGCTTGGCTGCCGCTTAATGATTCGAGGAATCAAACCGACCTCCGAGAAGGAGCCGCCCCAGACTCGACGTCTTCTTCGTCCCCTTATTTACTTCTTCCACCGTCTCATTGCTTTTGCTCGCCATTTGTTCTCTCCTTCAGTTTTCCGTTTCGTACCTACGAGAAGAGCAAAGGTGGACTCGAAACTCAACACTTCAAGTCAACCCTTCTTCGATCAAAATACACGACTTGACATAATTCTCACACTGATGGCACTGTTGCTTTAATGACAGGTTCAATAACTTAGATTAGAATGCGGTTTCGGCAGTATATGTAAAGAAGCTTAAATAAATCGTATTTAGAAATTTGGTTAATTGTTTAGCTCGTTAACGTTCAGGTACAAACGCAATTAGTGATGCGGTATTGAATTAGGAAAACACTTAGCGAACAGCTCTCAATATGCCCAACGTAGCATAACAGAATTACCACTTGCACGAACACAATTTGCAATTGCATAGGATTCAAAACCTAACCATTATCCCAAGCTTTCTATTCTATAAAATATCTCTGACAGACATCAATAATCATCGAAAGTAGTACACGAATGAATACAATTGATCGATAAAAAATAGACGGTTCACGGCGAGAACGAAGTTCAAAGAAAATTTGCACACTGTTAGATTGTATCTCGACGGATATTTATGTTCGCCAGAGTAAGATGGCTTTGAGAAGCGTTTTTTGTATCGACACTTGCGAGAATTAGAACTACTCCGTCCAATCTAGTTCAGAACAGACTGATTTAGGAATTAGAAACGTGGACCAATTATTGAGCGGAGATGAACAGTTTTCCGTGGCGCTCGCGACTCGATTAACCGGGCTTGGGGGGGAGGGGGTACAGCGGAGGGCACCATTAATCTATGACACGGCTCGTCAGAGCCGACTCGTCGAGCGAACGAACGTCGAAAGTCGGTCGTGCCACCCTGGCCGGAAGACGGCCGGTAACGGTGCTGTTAAATCGACGATTGCTCGTCGTCGTCGTCGCTGGTAGCAACGAACGGATCGCTAATGATTCCCAGAAGCTCCACGGGAATATATCCCCCGGAGTGGTGCTCGGCCACGACAAAACCGGACCACTCACGTATCGAGTGACTTACGTTCGACACGTCGCGATGTACTCCGCGACGTCATTGGCATCAATTAGCGGTTTTATGCCCACCGCGAATGCACCGCGCGCAAGTGAACCGACGTTTATCATTTGTTTCACAATAAAAGGCAATTCGTAACAGAAGCGAATCTAGTCGTAAGATTATACGGAGATTAACTGGACGCTAGAAACGCGACAAAAAATGTAGGCAGTATTGTTTAAATTAAAAAATTGATTAGGGTGATTTTTGTCATGAAGATCTTATTATGATAAATTCGAAGTTCCGATTACATTATAATCAGCTGCTTTTGTTACAGCATTTCATTACCAAGTTTCGATTAAAACTGTTCGCCTTTATCGAAAATCCTAATTCGCTTCCGACTCTAAGGGAAGCCCGGTCTAGTCGGTTCGGCGGTAGTGTAATCGCGAACGGATTAAATCGGTCGGGAGTCCTTTTCCTTCGGCTGGGAAACGAATTCGTCGCGGCAAGTTTGAATAGCGATCGGGACCGTTCGCACGTATCCAATCGCTTCCGGTTCCGGGGCGACCAATAAAACTTTCGACGGAGCGCGAGCGTCCCGAGGAAATCGGCTTTCTTCACTCGCTCCCGACTCGGCGTAAAAGTGAGCAAACACAAAAAACGTTAATCAACTATTTCCATTTACGCTTCGAGTGAAATCGGTTCGTCGCAGCGTCCGTAGCAAAGACTCCGGTCAAAGAATTTCAATTCAATCAGAGGATCAACGGCAGCGAGCGCCGCGACGGAAAGCAAAGCGCTGGGGCCGAAGCTTTTTTTCACTCTTTTTTTTTATTTCACCGTAGGCATCGCGCACTCCCGTATCCAAAGTAGGACGATCTTTTCACGAGCAAACGCTCGGAGAGACGACAGGAAACGTGCGACGAAAGAATCCGCGGGTAATCGATACGCCT
Organism: Ceratina calcarata; assembly: GCF_001652005.2. NCBI lineage: Eukaryota > Metazoa > Arthropoda > Insecta > Hymenoptera > Apidae > Ceratina > Ceratina calcarata. The sequence goes on along the minus strand of NW_017137499.1, from coordinate 235,660 downwards.
TGACGCTTGCTTAACCGATTATGAATTAGAGTCACGTATTGTCCTTTCCCTTTTTCAATTCAGTGAAATGGAGCATGGCCAGAGCAAAAATCATTGAATCCTATTTTCTCTATTCGCTTCCATTTAAATCGAAGCCAATGATCGTTAAGATCGTTTCAGCGAAAAGTGGAAGCGAACTTTGTAATCGACGATACCCCTGATGGAATTCACGAAAAAAGTAAATACGTTATTAGCACACCGCTGTCAGAACTATTAAACGAAGTTCCGGAGTGAAATAAAGATCTTGCTAGTTAGTAGGAGAACGGAGCAAAGTTTCGAACGGATTTACAGAGAAAGATCTGACGTTGAATTGCACGGAAACCAGCAGTCTGCCAGATCTTCCCGATGATACAGCGAATGAACGTCAATTAACGGGTTTGATTACGTAACGATGACGCGTCTGCGCGAAGTTCGCGAGCAACTTGGCTTTTCAACCGAGAACTAGCGCCTGACAACTGATGGATCTTTTCACGCAATTCTATTAGGTTAAACACTGCCGAGACACAATGTTGAGTCACATACCAGAGCGACGTACTATATTACCGCTGCTTAACAGCAAATTAAATATTATAAACGACGCGAATACTTCGAAAGTTGGAATGAAGTCAAAAACTCAGAATCTCCGTGGACTGTTGAGCATCATGGAAGAGAATGAGCTATGTGCATTTTGTAATAATACTGAAATAAAATAACCTAATTACTAAAATATATTTTGGTCTATAGTTTCGATCACGATCGTTGCATTATTACGTGATTTATAAAATCAAAATCCTTCAGTGGCTAAACTACTTTCATAACACGTATGCAAATGAGCTCTATCAACCACCAATCACCCGTTCATTTTTCTCGTCATTTCTCATTCTCGCTATTAGCACGCAATGATAGTGAACGCGTTAACGATCAGAACGTTTCTTTCGAAACAAAACGTTCATACAACGCGTTGCGATCCATCTCGTTTCACCCCGTTTAATCGTCCGCTGTCCATCGAACGGAGTGGCGGCCGGAAGTCCCTTAATTATGCCCACTTCCTACTCGAGGTGAAGGTCGTATTTTTCCCCTCCCACGCGGTTGAATCCCACTGCGAAAGCCTCTTCCCGCGCGGTGCACTAGCCCGTCGTCCGTAATCGGCCGTTGATAAGCACGACGGATCAGTTTCTTGCCCGGAGGGACCCCACCTGAGTGATTATCGCAAAAACTGGTCGATCCTCTCGGACGGACCCGAGGATGTGGCTTCGCCGCTTGTTAAGAGATCACCTCTCTTTCCTGCTTCGCCTGGCTAACATCCCCGATGCGTTACCTCCCATGCTAATAGCCCCCGTTTCTTTGCTCTCCCTCGAGACCAGAATCGTGTAGCAAGGTCGTTCTGCAACTTCCGCGAGTACGTGATGCTTTTCTTACCAACGGGGTCTCAAAGTATAAGAACGATCGTATGATATTGTACGTGCTTGAATCGTACGATCACGTCGATCACGAAATTCTATAATGAATAATTAGGAACTAAACTAAACGTGTTCCTCAAATTTCTAAACTACACAATTATCTATCCATTCTTATTGATATAAAGAATTTGATAACGAGGCTTCGTCGTTACTTCCCGGAGCGTGCGTTGCAATGCGAGGTATCGAGAGACGCTTTTCATTATTCAAATTACCCTGGCTAATCCGGGTCATTATCAGGTGCGCGATCCATTTAGAAGTATCTCGACGGGTTAACGCAGCTGGCTTATCAGGACCCAGTAAATTCGGTTTACGATCGACGCGGTTGGACGATCGGCTCTTTAGATCGACAGTTATGACGCTGCGACGCGGCATCGCAGGCCACGAAGAGAGCCACCGTGTTCCACGAACGAAACAAAGAGGGACCACGTACAAGAAGCGTAGAAGGAGAAGAGGGCGACGTGGCCGTGGTACCACGGGCTTTTATCTTGATGCTGGAGCAAGCGTCATAGGGACGCGAAGGAGTTCGGGCAAAGGCTCGCGCAACCGTCTGGAGATCGAACGCGGCGATATCCTGGCGAGTACACAGCGATACCAGTTACACAATGAGGCCCGAACACCAATTACCCGAGAGAAAAAATGCCCGCTCCGCGAGTGGTCTCGCGAGTGGCCCGGGCCCTGGGTTTGCGCAATGGACGCCGGCCGGCGTTACTCGTCTTTGTCTTCTACCGGCCACCAACTGTAAATAATACCCGACTTGCAGAGGAACGGACCGACGAGCCGAGCGTCGACAGAGGCGGCGATTTTTCGAGAATTAACCGGTTTCGACCACGGGAATCGTGGGTGGTAGTAGTGGGACGTGAAAGTTCAAGTACGTTCCCTGTCTCGGGTCTGCCCTCACTGGCTACGTTTCGTAATTTATTTTACGTATGAAAACATCTAATACCCGACGATCCCACAGCTAAAAGAATCGAACTTTATCAAGTTCGCATCGGATTCAAAGTTTATTCGAAAACGTAATTGTATCGAAACACAAAGTGCGAAACTGATTTTTAAAACGTGGAATACTCACGGGTATTTACGCTGGCTCAAGAGCAATTAGTACCGTGCGCGTTGGCGAACAATTCGTGGGATCGTTAAGAGAATGACGATAAGGGAGGATCTTGGTTACTCGAAGTTCTTGTTGATCCGGTGAATTAGAAGTTCATATGCCGGATCGTGTTCCCGTTTGGCACGCATTTAGGCTGCGCGACCGCGAACGAGAAGTTCGTTTCACGGTATTAGCGCGTAGCTTGCGGTAGCACTGGGAATACGTAGGTAATTATGTGAGAGCGGCGGCTGAGAGAGATATCCTAAGTTTATGGATAACTGAATTGCATGCCTACGCAAGAATAATGCAACGTTGGGCACGAACGTTCCGACGTTTTCCGAGATAAAGTAAAGGAGCTGGATCTCTTCACGATTTATATGTAAAATGAATATTAAAGAAAAAAAAACCAATATATATTATTGAGAAAGTGAGGGAAAAATAAGGAAGTTAATAAATTATTTTAACAGCCGAAACAATTTGGTGTATGTTCAAAGCAATTCTATCAGAAACTTTAGCAATCTTTTTCTTTTGGTAAATACATTCTCATAATTCAAAAGTGTTTATTACACTAGAGTCTAGGTTTAGTAGCTGAACCAAAGTATAAAACTCTGAGGAATCAGATATGACCGTGTACTTTATCCAGTGAGTTCTAAAAGCGAAGAAACATGACTGTGGCCCGGATTTGATGCACTACTTTACTTGGTTTAAATGACTACAATCCTTGAGGATTATGTTTTTCTTGAAAAAGTAGAAATCTGAGACTGGGTATTGTGTATCAGCTAAAAACCATTGAGTTACATAATGCATAAGTGAACACCGTTCACGTCCTATTTTTGTCCTCCGCTCAGAACTTCATAGCAATGCAACGTCCAAGATTTTAAAAGTCAATCCACGCATCAACGACCAATTTACTTGACCGAGTCCGTCTATTTTTAGCCTGGAAATTATATTCCCGTTCATGGTCGTCATGTTGCGCAACGTCTCTAATACTTATATTCTAATTACATCCTTATTTCTATTTTCGTAAATGTTGCCATCTCCACTGCAAAGAACCACGTGAAATTAAAGGGAGAATGCAGAACTGTTCGTTTTATTCAATTGTTTCGACAAAAATTGAAGTGGAACGATCTAACCACTAGTGTTATCAGCACCGGCAAATAGCGGTGATTGTACGCGTTTTGTTTCTCGCGAACACGACAACGTGTGGAACGATCGACGTATCCATTGTTCCCGTGAACGAGAAGGGCGAATCGAATCTCCCGGCGAAAGGATTGAGCGTCACCGCGCCGTTGCGCCGATAGGCGCGTGTGTGCGCGCGCTATCTAAACCGTATTGCGGAACGAAGAATGAGCGGGGACAAAAACGCAATTATCGGAGACAACGGATTAATTAGAGGAATCAAAAATCGTAAACAAATCGACCGCGAGAGCACGCTTTCGGTGATAGCGCGAGCCACTAACCGTTCGCACACCGCCCGTGTCATCCCCTACGCCGCGGCGTGCAACGACATTGAACCGGTAGCTGGCAACCCATTGAAATCATCCGGCGTACGGGGAATTTAAACGCGCGAAACCGGCCGCGAACTACGCGGCCGAACAATAGCGGCGCCCTTCGCCCGATAATTAAACTGACGCGAGCTTTTGCGCTCGTGGCAAGTGACGGAATCGCGTTAATTCGCTCGCCTATACAATGCGCGGGCCGCACCCCCTATCGTGCCCGACACGGCCACTCGAATCGCTCCCTCTCTGACCCTCTTCCCTCTTCGGTATACACGATTCCCTACCGAACCGGTGTCAGGACCGAAAATGGTTGGACCCGTTACTTTTCCCTGGATATGGCGAGCCCTCGTTCCCGGCTTAACTACGTGTGAAATAGGTGCCCGTTACGGGTCAAGTCGATGAACTAGTCGGATCGCTGATGCCTCAAGAGTTCACAGAGAGAAATCAGAACTAAAATGGACTCGAGCATCGAGAAAAAGGAGAAAGAAGACAGAACGAAAAACGTAAAAATAATTCTTTGCACGATACAACGGACAGACATCTGGCAAGTGTAACTCGACCATTCTTCAATGAGACATATCCTTTTTATCATATAAAAGCCGAAGGGAGAATTAAACTGCAGTCTTCGGGCACGTACTTAAAAGCGGTGACAGAATCGCATTGATTCAGAAAGAATTCGTACACGCGCACGGGAACCGCACTAAATATATTCAAATTATACGTCAATTTTAACCATCGTCCCGTAGGGATACGTTCCACAAACGTGTTGGCTCTCGACAAACTCGTGGCATTATTGACTGAACTAAAATTGATCCCCGCAGACAGCTTCGACCCGCTCCCCCTTATTCTGCATGCACACGCCGTGTAGACACACGTGTGTGCGTAAACATCAACAGATTCTATTGAACGATAAAACGGACAGCGATTAGAAGCGTTACGCGGTTCATATGGAACGTTCCATGAGTTGCGGGAATAGAATTGCTCTCACTGAAAATGAGATTTCTTGGAACATATATCGTAATTCTCTAGTAGTCTATTTAGTTGAATCATATTTGTCCAGAATAAACATAGCCGAGAAATGTACACCCGCGTAGACACACGACACATTCATCACACTCCTTTTAGTCAGCGATAGGAGAAAATAATAAAATCGAAACGAGCTATGAGTCTAATGGAACCTGACGAATTGGATCTCGAGAAACGAGCGGCCGATCGCAAATCGACGGATTGATATGCAATAACCGCCGCAACCGCATGTATGCACGGATCCGCTCGTTTCGTGCAAATAGAATCGGTCCGTGCGCGAATTAAAAGCGGAACTGGTCGCCGCGTCGTTTCGCGGCGGCGTGTTTGCGCGACGTACGTTCGCTGATACGCTTCCCAGTCGAAACGAAGTGATCCGTCGAGCTACCTGCGCGACGCGACGCGACGAACGGTGGCCAGCCGACCGGCATTTTAATTGCTAATTTAATTAAACGCGTTTGCGCGACGACGAACGCTCGCGCGTAACGACGTCGCGCACACCCTACCCTGCCCTGTTCTTCTTCTCTCGTTCTGCTTCTTTCTTTTTGGTCCTCCGTCGTTCCGAGGGATCGCGGCAATTAAGACGTTATCGGACCGAGCATTATTAATTAATTTATCGTGGACGAGGGCTACCGATCGCGCATTCTCGATACGCGGCTTTCGTGCCCGCCTTCTCGAGACCGAAGAAATTCGAGATATGGTAATCGACTCGCTCGGCTACGGACGTATAAGGCCGCACGCGTGATCCGAGGATTTATCGTCCAGGGAACACCGAGATGCGCGAATCGTTCTTCGGAGATCCTTAGTTCTTTTCGTCGTTTGCACACTTGAGAGAAAGTATCGTTAACGAGGTTACCGACTATACTTTGTTCTGTCCAAGAACATGAAATTTCAAATTTTATCGAAAGATGTAATGTGACTCCGTCGTGAGTTAAGAATACAGTTGACACGTAAAATGTTGCTACTGAGAGCGGAGAGACCGATCCTAAATATCAACCGTCCTATTCTCAAGAGACGCAAGGGAGAAAAGTGGGGAAAAGCGCGTTACAAGAGGTGGCAGCGTTTCGCGAAATCGAAGTGTTGTAAGCCACGAGGGGGCTCGAACCGCGGCAATGCCCGTTGACAGCCCTCGACGCGAGGAACAAGATCGAGAAGGTACCTAGTCCCCGTAACTCGACCGTACCTAGAACGAAACCCAGAACGGGATAGATGGAGAGGTGGGACGAGCACCAGAAAAGGAAGTCCTCAAGGTTAATCGCATCGCGGCAACGGAAAGCTATTGCCGTAGCGGAAAGTCGAGGAGGAGACGACATTGGATGAGACGGGCTGAGGCCATTTATTCGATTCACGGTAGAGCGAATACGAACCTGCGTCTAGACGTACAAACGGTCTCGTCTCTTCCTATTCTCGCCCCTCCTCTTCCTTCACCTCGCCTCCTGCGTCAACTCTTTCCGCTCTTTCTTCACTTTCCTTCCCCTATTTCTCATTTCTTCCCGCGTCTCTATCCTATCGTTCGCCTTCCGTTCGTCTCTTCTTCTCCCTCTCGCCAGGAATATATCGCCATCTCGTCATTTGCCACAGTAGCAGCTGGCACACACATACGCGCATGGCTAGGATCTTCGTTCGTGTATCGAAGAACGTGTTCCGGATCACCGAGACCAGGCCTCTGGACTTCCGCTTCGTCAAGATTCGATCGACGTTGAACCTAGTCGAGAATTATTATCCGATCTTTGGAGGAGCCAGCCTCGTCACGCTCGACCTGTCTCCTCCCGCCTCTCGGTCCTGGCTCTCCTCTCGACCTTCTCTTCGTCGTCCCCTTCTTATTCTTCGTTCCGATCTTTCGATTCCGGGCAACCTTTGTTACGCCGCGGAATCAATCTCGTTAACCTCGATCGTTACCTTCCTGCACCCTCGACGACTCCTTTTCACGACAAACGGCCGTCCTATTTTGAAAAATCCCCTTGATCGATGGACGTATGATGCGCGTTTGTTCAACCGGAATAGATTGCCTCGTTTAGGCATACGGGAATCGGTCGAGAGTTAGCTGAGTCTGCGTCGAGAATGTACGAGCTAACAAAATCCTAGTCATTAAGTAGCACTTACGTTAAAAGATGCTTTGATTCACTCGTATTCAATTTCATTAATCCCTGTACAGCACCGTGTATTTAATCGAAAACAAATATTGTCTGATCCAACGAAGTAATAGGAAGTTACACGATTGAACACACTAGAGAACAAGTTCAAACGGTCGGCCCTTGAGACTCACAACGCGGTCACCTAGGAACGGAACAGGAAATACGTAATGGTCGTGAACTTTCAGTACGACACGACGAAGAAACGAAGGGTGATTAAGGATACAAGTTGTTTGAACTACGACGGAACCGAGAATCGTGAGAAACTGCCTTTACACCGACTAACCTACACAAGCCGCTGTTGCAGAGACAAACCTTGTTTTATCCTGCATTACCTATTCGAATCCAAAACAGTCTAACCCGTCTAATCCTTTGAAACTTTTAATTCTCTGCGAATTCAGTTGTAAATAATCGTAAGCTCGTACTTTATCAAAGCTGCAAGTACCAGCTCATCGTCAAGTTTCCAGATGAGAAAACTAAATTACATTTAGCAAACTTTCTCAGTGACATTTAGACGAATATTTTAAGTGACATGCGTGTGTCTCAAAATAATTATGAATATTTCTCGAATGCACATAAAAAATATAAAGAGTTCCATTCCGTTTGGAAATTCCGAGAAGAAATGCAGCACGAAACACTCGGACTGCACTGTTAGCCGAGCATTCAGGTAAATATGAATGCGCGAGTCCCGTGCAGGATCGATCGCCGATCGTTAAACCCGTCTTCGAAACGCCCGTTACAAAACAATCGAAGCCTCAAAGTGTACACGTCCCGGAACAAATATTTAACAGCCCTCCTCCTTAACCCTGTTAAGTCTGGCGAGGAGATGTTACCTTCGTCCCGTTTTTGCCGTATCCACGGGTCAACTCCAAACGGTTCGTTCGATTCACGACAAAGGCGACAGGCATCGTCTGTTTGCAAAGTATGTCCACGCAACCGACCGCAACAACCGCGTGGCCTCGCATGCGTGCGCGTAAACGTCACGCTGCCTAATTTACAACCATTTTTACGGGGAACTTACACCGGAATCGTAAATAAACTGGGAATATGCAAATTTTCACACCTCTTGCTATAGAGCACACTGCTCCGGATAGAGACAACGGAAGTATCAATCTTAAATAGTGTTTAAAATAATTAAGGAAAATCCACAGGTCTGTTTGATCCAACTGAAACAAACGACACAACGTAAGTCGTACTGTTTAGAAAGAGTTAAGAACTGGGAAACTGTTGTTTAAAAGAAGAAAAAGTCAAAAGCGCGATCAAACAATCTTCAAAGCGATTATCCGCCGAGGTCCGATAAACTCGTCGCTGCGCCGGTTAAATGCGCGACGTAAAAACAGCGGTATCGTTAAACGCACGCGAGGCATTGCGGAAGCTTCTCCGAGGCTACGCTCTGCTCGATGCGATGCTGGATCTTCCGCTTTTTGCCGAGCGGGAAACGCGTCGAGGAAAGGAGAGATTCCAATTTACACGTACTCGCGAGCCGGTCGCGTCCTAAGGGCCGTGTAGTCACGGAACGAGCCGACGCGTTGCGTGACGCACCGTGAGACCGCGTAAAGAAACATGTTTCGCGACCCATGGTATTTTATGTTCCGATTCTGAACCGCGTGAACGATCTACAGCCGCTTGTCTTTGATCTATGTACATGAGAGCGCAGAGATCTTGAAACGAAAAACGAAAATCGCATGCAAACGACCGTTGTTTTTCGCTGCGATAGAATTTCCAAGGTACGTGTATTTAATTCGCTTTTAATTTTTAACTCTCATCATTAAATAATTATAGCAAAGCCATAAGCTTATCCTTTGACTATAAAAATTGAGGATTTTATATGTATTCCTGTACTGCAGAAGACTTTAAGTAGAATTTTATGTATCTCTCCAGCTGGTTAATAACGTTAAAAGCACGTGATAAATGAAGTAAAAGTCGATCTATGTATTAGAGAAATGACAATAATAATCTCATCCATTTAAAAATTCGAAAAACATTTAAAACAAGCAATGCCTATTCCATATTCCTGTGTCGAATGCTACGCAATCAACTTGGTACAAAAAATTCTCGTTTCCGTTTTTTCCTGATCCATATAGAACACGCTTGCATGACAGATCCCGTCGCTCATCTCGTAACCAGCCACGCTAAAAGATCTCCGGCTGTTAATGGGTTAGCCCCGAGGCAGAGCGGACATTGTGTCCATCAAGCGGCAGCGAAAAGGGTCTTCCGATAAAGACAAGGTCAGAGAAAGGGCTGGTTAAAGAGCTGGCTGGCACGGGATGACCGAACGACGAAAAGCTGGCGTAGCTGTTAGCTGGTTCGAGCGAGGCGAGAGCCTCGTTTCGCGACCGGTGACGGGCGGAAAAGCGAAAGAACGGGTCACGATGCAATTACGAGGATCGTCCGGCGTTGCAGTCCGAGCGACTGCGGAAGCAGCCAACGGGACGGGACGGGACGGGACGGGACGGGGCGTAATCGACGACGAGGACGAGGCTTTCACCCTCCCCCCGACCGACTTTGTTTCTTTCCCGCGCGACTACATGGCCTGTCAGCCGATAATTGTTTCGCTGGATTATTGGAGGAATATCTTGCCGGGTCCGTTCGCTTTCGGGATAACGAGCTCCAAATCGTAATTTGCAGCCGCCGAAACACGAATGTACGCGTCGCGACGCAATCGGGACGTCTGATGAAGAGGAGGACGTTGAGCGACGGTGAGCAACGAAAATTGGTGCAATTATTGTTCTTTAATTAGGAAATTCGTAGGGAAGTGAGTTTCCGAACTGTACAGATCTCCTTAAGAGCTTGAAAATGTTAATGGTAATACCGATCGTTGTGTTTATAATTGGTCACTTTATGATCGTAAGAAACGCTCAGTCATGCGCGCACGCTTCATAAAAACTTACAGAATACATAATAAATCAAAAATCACGGACGCATTTAGTCGCTGTACATTGTGCTAGTTGATTACCGGTTTATGAATCCTGAATGTGGCTTTCACGCTATAAAACGCGGTAAATGGCAAGAAAAGAATGGCCGGTACTCGACAAACAAGCCTTCGACGAGCGCATATGTCCCGCGGCTGGGATTCGAAATATACTTTAGGCTTTTCAAACGTCTCCGTGCGAGTATGATAAATCGTTTATATTGTAATCGACTGACAAGAGAAACACAAAAGCGGCGAGCCCTCGCATGAGCCGCATCGGCGCGCATGACTTACGGGATACATGACTGGTATCAATGCGCACCGGCGAGATCATTACAATGAGAACGCGTCCCGGGGTTCAAGGAACTGCCATTTATCGAGTCTGATTAGTTATTTAGCTGGCAGATCTCGCCGAGCTTCAAATAAAGCTGATTACCTGCGCGCAGTCAGGTGTAATTGCATTCGGAACGGATAATAATGTGTGAACGCGTACAGGCTGTACGTTATGCGCGAAATCGAACGAGCGTGTAAAAACTTTCCACCGTTATTGTCGTTCGAAAAACGAAATTCGCATTCGTTTTATTTTCAGCTGCATTCGATACGGTTACAAATTGATGGTAAGATAAATTCTTTTGTTCTGATATTGGAAAGCGTCTTTATTGAATTCCCGACAGATTTAGTTTCCGATACAGCTTTATCTGTCATAAAGCCGAACGTCCAGTTTTGTAAACATCGGCCACCGTTATCTGATAAGCTTTTCGCTTTATCTCCTGCAAACTCGTCCATCGGCAAGTATCTACGTATACACGTACGCGCTGTTTGCATACTTTATTTCCATGTTTTTTCACACCGTCTAATGCGCACATGACTCTAATTTAAAAACTAGCTATATCGTAATGCAAATGTACATTCGATTTAAATTGAACTTCACCGAGCAAAGGCGGAACAGGTCGTATAATTGAAATGTTATTCAAGAAATTCATCTACTATCGTAAAGCACAGTCCGATATTTCATATTTGTAGCAGTAATGATAATTCTTTCGTTCTTGAATGATTCCCTCAAAAACTGAATAAAAGTGTTTCAGTGTTATACTTGAAAAATGAATTGACTCTTGACACTGAACGTTTCCACTTCCTCTACAACACAATGGTCTTTAGCGACGGCATTTCAACGACCGTCATCGAACGCCCACGAATCCTCTTAACCTTAACATCGTTTCGTCACGAGTCAGCGCGAAGCGAGCATAGATTACGCAGGCAACTACCAGTCCCGCGACTCGATCATTCGTTGGGAGTGGCTCGTCACGTCGAGACAATTCAATTCTTACGAATTTGACGCACCATCGCGTCGAGTCACGGGGAAACGCGCCTGAGCGCGGACAGTAGAGAGCTTTGAATTTGACGACGGCGACACTGGACGTTAATGGTCGAAACGACGTCATCTGCATTGAAGAACCCGACTGGCGAGTTATACAGGGACGGTTTACATTTAACCCTTGTCCCCGATGCCACTTGGCTGTTTCTATCACGGTATCTCGGTTCATTGTAGAGCAAAGCGCCCCCTTCCCCGCCGTCACCTATGTATATGCATTGTAACAATTAAACTGTGCGTCGCGTGTTTGCGGATCCGAATGTAAACTGCGCGGATTTTGATGGTCTGATTAATTATCCGGCCACGGGCCCGAATTTAGTTTGTCTGCTGGTGGCGAAACGTTAAGTTTGTCAGTATGTTTTAGAGGCCACGTTCGTCAAAACCGTTCCACTGAAACGGACGTTTAAACGCACGGTCGTTAGGAATTAAATTGAAAAACGTCCGAATGTTCCGCAGTAAATTCCGATTTTTCAGTTCTCGAATTTCAGTTCACATTTATGGTTCAGAATTTTGTTAGACGAACGAGAAAAAAAACAATAAAAGAAGCGGCGTAAATACTAACAATGGCTATCATTTGAAATCGAGAGCTTTTTCGGCGGATACAATTAAATACAGCCGGGCTTGGGTACTGAGAGATTGTTTTTCGCCGGGCCATTTAAGGAATTAAGACGTGCAATCGTTCCACGTGCTCGGAAGGAACAAACGCCCGGGACGGAGGAAAGAAAAACAGTCGAAACAGGAAACTCGTTAAACAGATAAGCTCGGCGATCTCACTTGACCCTGCAATCAGGCTGCGGACCAGATAAAACCCACCAACACCGATACGGCACATAAATACCGTCGTTACACGTAAATACCGGTCGACGATAGTTTCTGGATACGAGAAAACTCGCCCGCGGGTCCGTGTCACTGGGTTATCGCCGCGAGATCGTCCCGAGACTTCCGTTTCTTTGTCCCTCTTTCGGCATTTTTCTATAGAAGCGTTGTCACGTTGTTTTCGGGTGTTAGGAGTGGCGTCGGCGACACGTGTCCCAAAAATTATTGGTCAACAAATAATTTAGAACGGATACGTCGTTGAAAGAACGATCGAACAGAAGTTGATAATATTGCATTAACAAGTTTTTAAATAGATTATGCGAAGCAATAATGGCACTGGTCTCATATTTCGAAGAAAAGTTTTTGGGATTGCTCTTGGCTCGCCAGTTTGGAGATTGGATCGGAAATAGTTCAGTATTTAAATAATGTTCCATATTTTCTTAACCGATTCTATTCTAAAGCAAACAAGGCGGATCGAAGCGACTGTTGTTTTCTTCTCGCGACAAGATTCAGTTTAAAGGGAAGCAGGAAATCCGTAACGCTCGCGAACTTTTACTGGGACCGGAAGAAGCCAAGGGGTGATTAAGGTTACTAGTTGTTTGAGATACGATAAGACCAAGGATTTTGTAGAAACTGCAGAATACTCTCTTTTCACGCGATAAGGAAGCTCCGGGGCAAAAATATCCGAGGAACAGCGACGAAACAATCGTGTAAACAATTTAAATTTAAACTGGAACTTAAACTCGGATGCGGAATAATTTGTACGTTCAGTTTCGCACGTGAAAGTTCAAGGATAATAACGGACGGAATTTCTGAATCACAAAAAGCACACTTTAAACATGCCAATAAATCTCGTGAATACCAATAAACTTCTCGAGAGTCTCAAGATCGCAATTGCAAATGGCGAATCTAAAACGAATCCATATTTTATCTTCGGGAAACGTGCGATTGTTTGACCCATTCGCATTTAAATCATCCATAACTTATGTGAAGTTTGAAATTCTAAATGCGGCATTACAGTCTTACTGACTTCTCATTTAATTAAAACATAATCGACTTTCAATCCTAAGGGAACCTACTCTCGGCGGGAAGTCAATCATTCGAGTCATTCACACCGTCAAATAACTCCTCGAGCTTTACATCGTCTCTTCGACTATCCCTCGACACCAACGCGAATCGCGACTCACGTGTGTCTCTCGTTCAGAGTTCATCACACTCAGTCATCCTGGTTCCCTTTGCGGCCAGTTTTCTCGCGTGTACCTATCCTCGAGTAACGTCAACGTATATTATCCGAATCCTTGCGTCGCGGCGGTGTGTGCGTAGACGAAGGGAGACAAGTGCACGAGTACGCCGGTACGTCGGCGTTCGCGGTCGATGGATCAGGTACACTGTCGTGCTTCACCTCGGCAAACAGCCTTCGAGCGATTCCTCGGGAACGAGGGAATCCTCGGCGACACCACGACTCACGATTACGGGGAAAGAGATAGGAACCGTGTTGCGGCCGTGACGTGGGTGGCGGCGGGGTACACATGGTACGTCGGCTGACAGCACGTGCTTCAACGTGCGAGCCTGTTCGCGCGGTGGCTTCGGGGAACCGTGGTTCGATTCGTGGGGCAAACTTCGATCGGACGCCTGGTTATTTGTAATAGGAAAAATTCGTTCGGCTGAGTGGAGAATAGATTGGAGCGGAGTTTGCTTTTTAACGCCAAGTGTGGCGCGCGATAAACGAGTGAGAGAAATGTTCGATTGTGTATGCGACCGTGGAAATAAATTGAAATTTTTAATTTTGATTTACTTGCTTGAATAAACTCTGTATTTGTTATCGATTTAAACCAGTGGCGTTGATGCAAAATACTCGACTGTAGCGATTATCTAACGAAATTGGAGAAAACGAGGCACTGAACCGGAGATTTATACATGGATCATCACGGTTTACAGTTTTATAACAAAATATCAAGTATTACCTACGCGGGTGTCGAATTGAAAACGTATCCATTTTTCCAAACAAGCATTGCGTCCTTTGAAAATGATATTTTTTAATAAAACAGAATTACGCTTTCCATCGAAATTCCTTCGCATCTGCTGTCATTTTAACACAATGAACTATTTCATTCGTTTTGAAACATTCAACGATATAATTTTTATATTTATATTTTAGAATTCAATAGGATATACGTACCTCTTTACACTTACAAGGTATAAAAAGTGTTTCCCATTTAAGCTTCCAGTTGTAAACAAATTTCAAGCGTTATTTTCGTTAAGATAAACGAGAATAGCTATCGTAAACAGTTTAAAAGAATGTCCGTCCAGGAAACAAGACTGCACGTCGGCGAAGTAATTCGCGATTCGTGTCTGCGAACGAAATCGGTCGGTTAGCCGGTTTAGACGCGCGTGGAAATTGTTTTGCATAATTCAGACACGTCGTTTGCTCCACGTGGACAGTCGAAACTGAAAGAATTTCGCGCTCGTTTATGTACGCGTTCCGCCGTAAATCCCTGGCGAATACAACCGAAACGCGAGCGAACAGGAAAACGCTATTCGGCCGTGGAATGCCGCGCGTTTCGCACGGCCGTTTTTCCTGCAGGTGCGCGGCGTGCCGCAGAAATAAATCGTCCCGCGGCGAAAGGCAAGGCCGGAGTTTCCTGACGGAGACCAGAATCGATCGAGTTCAGATTTAATCTGACTGTATTCATTAGATATTTCAGATGATATACGTTTAACAGCGACGATACCGTGAGATTAAACAGCTCGCGAGTACCACTTAATATTTTCTACTTCTTTTTCAAAATAAAAATATACGACGAGTAATTGGTTGTTTCAATCGTGATAACGTAAAGCCGATAATAAAAATTTATGAAAGCTCCGAGGTTGAATTCAAAGCGATAAAATTTTTTTAAAATGTTGCTTTTAATGCTGCAAATTGAAATCCACGTCTTCGTTCGCCATTAACGTCGCCATTAAGGAATGTAAAATTTTCTATTCGTCGGGATAAAACCATTTTACCGAGTAATACACGCCTCTTTTCCTCGTATTTATTAGTCAGAACTATCGCAGATGACGAGAAAGAGGAACGAGGCCACGGGAAAAGTAGAAACGGCGAAGGAAAAAGAGAGACTGGGGAACCGAAACTGGCTGTGCGAGAATGGATAGAACGGTTTGTCGCGATCTGGCTGAAACCAGAGTTCTGGCGTGTTAAATTTTCATAACCTCTCGCAGAACAGTGTCTTTCAGTCTCCAGCATTCATAATGAAAATCTCTTTACGGAACTCCATCGAGTCAGTCTCTCCCTCCGTCTCTCTCTCTCTCACTCTCTAACTTTCTTTCTCGTCCCATGACTGCCGCGCGCTCTATAATGTCTTTGTATACCCAAAGTCCACACAGGCCGCGAGCTTCGGTATAAATTATAATCGCGAATTCCGAACGAAGATTGCCTACGAGATCGACGATCTTCTCTTTGGCAGCGCGCGCCGGTAAAGTCAACGACGTTATAAAATATTTTCTTTCGAAACTACCTTTGTTTGCGCGGACCTAAATCACGTCGCGGCCGTACAATGAACAGCTATCACCGCTTGCTCGACGTTTTGCGAGCAAAATTTATCAGGATACGTTCCACGCTTTGATGCCTTCTAAGAAGGGATCGTGGTTATTCGAGTGGTTTATTAACATACTCTGTCACCACAATGCCACTGGTTCGCCCGAGGCGACCGGAGGCACATTTTTATTAAGCGGGGAAATATGTCTTTCGAGCTAAACGAGTTTGTAAAGGAATTGGACAAATGCGAGGAAAGTTGATTGCGAAGTAAGAAATCTTAAACCTTATGCGCGATGAATATAATAAGGAGGATATAAATGATAAGCAAACAGCGGATACTAGGATTGACAAATGCGCGCTGGGACTTTCCCGTGACTCAACGAAGGAACTTACTGAAGAATCTTAAGAACACTGTGATGTACTTCGGTCCTATCGAAGAGATCAAGGCGAACGCCGGCGCTCCGCGTCGCATCGCGTCGATCAGAAACGCTCGGCTCGAGCGAAAAAACCTGCCGAACCGGTGTGCGGCGACTACCTTTCCCGTGAAATCGCCTCATTCCAGCTCGTATGCCTCGTTTCGCTAATTACAGCTTCTAATAACTTAATTTATACACGGCCGGTATCGAATACACTTTGAACGATAACGTTTACTCACGATGGGCGATATTTTAACATGACTAATTTAACGACCGCGTGGGTGGACTAGCGTGGAAATGGTATCTTTAACAGTAATAGCTGGTTTATTAAAAGTAGGATAATGATGCTCGACTGACACCGGACGAAGTCTAATCTATGTCCTAACAGAACAGCGATAACGCTAATTCGTTGTTTTAGCAGGTAATGATGGATGTCTCGATCTTTACGATCATTACTCGAGTAGGATTAATCGTCGCTTGTCAGTTTCGTAATTTATGTCTACCGGATCCTCCCCGTCTACCGACGCACTGAACAATTCTCTTTTACATTCGATAACGTCAAACGCGAAAACCGAAGGAAAACCGAAGGAGAACCGAACGAAGACCAAATGAGAGATAAGAACTCGGAAAACGGTAGCAACAACCGGCGTCACCAAACGCTGCAGGCTTAGATTTACGACGTGATACATTACAGTCTCAACGGGGAGCCAATTCGTGGACGGAGCTAACGGCGTTTGCCTGATTTCTCGTGAACTTAATGTACGTGCCGACCGAATTGACGTGACGCAACCCGTGCCCGAGTGAACCGGGACGGAACAGGGAAAAATCGAGTAACAGGACCACCACGAGCAGGATCCCGGGAAGGTTCAAGACCGACACGGGACACGAACTGGTTTCTGCCACGATCCCGATGCCCTCGCTACCACACCGGGATCGAACAAACGAGATCGGAGGTTCTCCTGTAACGTACACCCTGGGTCTCCTACCGGGTGGTCCAAGATTCTAGCAGCGAGGCAGAACCTCGATCCGACCTCTTGGATGCGCGCCTCGCATCAAATGGGCACATCAATTAGCAAGGCCGAGTCTTTGAGAAGTTTGATGGGCTCGCGTCTCGACGGCGCAATTTGCGGGAGGAACTCGCATCTCGCAGGCTAATGCCGCTACATTCATCTGCCGGTACGTACGTAGCTGCGTATGTGTGTGCCTAGACTGGCGTAACAGTGCGAAGCTTCTATGCTGGTTTAATTGCGATTTAAGTTGTGCACTTGCGCGTTCGGCAGAGATGCCTGTGGTTTCGCTGTGTGTACATATTTGCCGTTTGCTCCGCGGAGTTGGAATGCAAATCTCAGATAACGATAATGAGAAATAGTGTAGGTAGAAACGAATGTTGATCACCGACAATTGTATACCCTGGTGTAATGAAAATGTACGATTGAAAGGATTTTATAGTAGAAATTTTATTTCATTCTATTTCGTATGCCTTTCAAAAGTATTTGTACATATTTCAATGACACGGTACTGGTTTCGCATCTCGATTTTTACCATTCCACGTGAAACTTGCCGAAATTGTTGCGGCTTCCGGAAGACAGAAACATCGCGATACGCGGTGACAGGCGAAACACCGAAATCGTTTTTCTCGAAACGCAGTTTCCCGAACTTCTCAGTTATATACGCGTGTGTAGATTTCGATGGAAAGAGAGAGAGAGAGAGAGAGTGAGAGAGAGAGTGAGATAAAGGATCGTTCGACGTGTTTGTCTACGATTTCCAACCGAAGTTGGGAATAACTCGTGGAACTCGGTTTCGAACGGTAAGTTTGTTCGATAGATCCTCGACAGAAATTCGATGCCGGTTTTTCTTTCTAATAAATACGTCGAAACAACGTTTGACGTGCCGCGCGATAGGTAAAACGAAGCGAACAGATATCGAGAGCTCTCGTTCGAGCAATTCGCGCTTACACGCGGTAAATACGCTCGCCAATGTTCATCAGCTTTAAACGTTACGAATCCCTTTAACGAACTGATCGCCGGAACGCGAGTCTGCTTACCTATCCGCGTTCGCATTTGAAACTCTATTAATTGAACCGCCTTTAATTACTTTACATCGCTGCAACCTGTTACACGTCGAGTCATGCGCGCCTCCACCGCTCTCTTCCATGACTTTTACCATCATTCACCCATTCAGCGGCTAGATTCGGTCACCACGCGGGTCAAACGTAATTACCGAGTGACCATAGTGAAACTTACGACTATGTCAATAAACAGTTTTTGGTAGAAATAATTCCAATTTGTGAACGGGTCTCGAATTATTTTCTCAGCCGTGTTCCAGTAGCAGATTCCCATTTGTTATGCAATCACAGTGGTCGAACGAGAACGACAAACAACGGAGTAATAACCTGTCGACGTACCCGGCCGCGATTACCGTCACCGTCGATTCCATCTTGCGGTTGAAACGTCACGTCGCGTCGGATCCATGACCAGGATACGATCAGCCACTCCATCGTGACAGTCCAATTCGATCGTTCTAACGAGTCCCTAAATTCGAAGGAAAAACCGCCATCGGAACATGCCGGCTAGAGCACAGGTACGTACGTAGAGGCGTAACGCAGAAGCGGTCGAGCTGTTCGACTGAGAGATCGGCGCGGGCCAACGCTCGCATCGATTTAATCGGCGGCGGGCACCGCCCGAAGGGCGTGTCGGTAAGCATCGTCGGACATCGTTATTAAGCGCATATAAATTAGCATATAAATTGTCCCACGACCGACGCCGTGCTCCGCGAGCTAGCTAGCTAGCTAGGGGTCTAGCCATCCAGCAGGACTCCTCTCGTAGCCACTCTAGAGCTCCTAGCTCTAGCTACCTGCTGTCGTTGGCGCGCGAGCGCAGACGCTGTCGCGAACCGCGAACGGAACCGCTTGCACACGTTGCGCACTGCACACTCGTGTGCACGCGTTTACTCGACGTATCACTCTCTCTGTCGCGCCACCCCCTTTCGACTTCCCCTCGCGCCGTCTCTGTCCGATGGGTACCAGAGGTGGAGACAGAGAAGGCTAACTCCCGGCTCTGCATAATCCGTAGAGCTACCTACTGCTATCCTGCGCCGACCGATAGCGCCGGCGTTTCGAGCCACCCCCGAATTGCACGCCGCCGCCGCCAACCCCCCGGCGTCGTCTGAATGCTCGATGGGACTCACACAATGGCAATCTGCACGCACACACGGTCGCCTCATCAAGCCACAATGGCGGCCATTACCGATGCAACGATTTACCCTCCTCTTGTCCGCGCCACTACCCATGCAGTCTCCTCGCCCCCGCTGTCCTTCCATTCCGCGCTCTTTTCCACGCGGTTCCCCCGTCTTAAGATGCATTCGACTATTGTCCCGGATCATCGACGAATTACGACACGGAATCAGTGAATAATAGAGAACCTGATCGTAGCTCAGAGAATTGTATAAAACGAGTAGAGGTACGAACATGATAATATGATATACTTAGTTAGCGGAGGCAACCTGAACGTTTCATTAAAGTAGTAATGATATCTGTGTGAATTATTGGAAGTGAATTTAGCTGTGTATGTTGAGAACAAAGTTCAAATTTATCCTGTTGACCACGGCTTTGTACACGAATTCACGTCCAACAGTATGATTTAATTAATGATATATCAAATTGAGAGACTACAGATAGGTAGGATTAGATTTCTTCATTTATCATACTTCAGCCATTACCTGTAATTGCCTAATAAAAAAGGCTGTCTAATTGTAAGTACGAACTTGTACGACTTGTCTTGTGATCTCCAGTTATTCGATGAAAGCTGCTCGGTTATGAAATTGGGGGCGACTCGAGCCACGAATAAATCGTGCACGAAACCGTTCCTGTGTTGGTTCTCCAGTCGGGCGGTCATACGAAAGTTGTACGTAATAAGTCCCTACCTAACGCGCGGAATCGCGGGTGTATAACCGGCCGATGGCGGGGGATGAAAATTATAGCCTACAGAGAAGAGGAGATGGGTGATTCCCCTCGGACGGTGAGAGTCCAAAATCCACGGACCCTCGGCTCGAGTTCCCGGTCACGAAGCTCGATAGCGGTCGTAAAGCTCGAGAAGCGAGACGCAGCGTTTGGATACGACAGCGAATATCGCCGACGTCGACATAGGTACCCGTCGCGTTCGTACAAGCGCAAGACCCTTACTCGCTCGCCCTTGCATGTCGGAGTGCACCGAGCGGTGGAAAGTTTCTCGGTAAACGTAGCTGGCTCGCGAGAGATCGTGAGAAGAGAACGGCCGAGAATTGCGGGGGAGCGCGGGTAGATTGAAGCATCAAGAAAACGGAGAAAAAATGGAAGAAGGGGGTATAGCCAGTGTTTAGGAGAAGAGCGAGGGTAAACTCAGAAGGAGAGGTGAATTGGTTGACAGAGAAGAAGCGCAAATAAGGAGTTGTATTCAGGAAGAAGTTTAAGCGATGTAGAGAGAGGAGGAAGATAATGAGAAGAACGAGCGGAGAAGATAAACACGCAGAGATTACGCGGGGTTCCTGGAAGAACAAAAAATAGAGGGAAAAATTGAAGAACAAAGTGCCGAAGAAACGAGTTTGGCAAGATAAGTTAAAGAATGGGACTAAGAGGGAAGACATATGTGGGAGGTCGAGAAGAGAGATACCCAGAGTGCAAGCAAGCAAGGAGATAAGGGGAACAGGAATAGGTAAGAAAGGTTGCAGCGCGGAGGTTGCAAAAATTGTTGGATGCGCAACAGCGTGCACGCGATATTTTCTGCTTGATTGCATTCAGTAATTTATCAAGTTACCTTATCTTTTCACTAGTAGATGTACTATGGCATCTTTTATAAAATATTGACGCTTGCCGCAATGGAAAGTATGAATGAATGAAAATCTGCAATGAAGGAATCAAGAGAGAAAAAGGTCTTCTGAAGAGCGTGACGTTTCATTACTGAAAGAAAAAGGTTCGAAGTCGAAACAATAAAAAAGGATATAACCAGCTGGACGAGTTAATAGCAGCGATAGGAAAAATGGGCGTGGAGCAGGAACAGCTTGGAAAGAGAAAAAAAATAGAAACGTGGGAGAGTAGAAGGGAGGGTTGAAAACTGTAGAGCAACTCAAGAGTTAGCCACAGCTCGCGATGGGTTTGAGGATAATTATTTATCGCCTTATCAAACTTTTATAATCCCCATGCCGTGGCAGATAGAGAAAGGGAGAAGGGGCGCGCGGAAAGTAGCATGGATCAAGGCACGAGGTATAAGAGGGGGAGGGAGCCGTTGGATCTATACCCGTTCGCATCGACCAACTTTTTAACGAGTTTTTAAACGTCATAAATGATCCCGAAGCAAAGGGTCGCGAGTTCCGTTTAAAGTGGATACCGTCTTCCTCGGCCTCTTCTTCCTGCCTCCGAGCCGTTACCTTTTTCTCTACTTTCCCTCCCCGATGCCTCTTAACACGTGATGAATTTTTATCGCGTCATTGTACCTCGGTTTACGACTCGCGCCGAGGCGTTGATAACTCGCGCGAGCTTTCCTCGCGAACGATGAAAATGTGCAATCTTTTCCGTCCCTTAACTTCCCCTTTCTCACTGCCGTGTATCAATCGTTCGTGCAAACTGACGTTATCTAGCCTCACCTGACTCTGAATATATTACGAGAATTTCCAGAAAAAAGACTGAAAAATGATCCCGAAAAAGTACGAACGATGAAAAATATTATCCTACGAAGAGACAGGCGGGAATAGAAGCGGGGAAAAATAAGCGAACACAAAAAGAGCTCGCATTAAATAAGAGAATTAATTCGCTCATTGCCAGGCGAGAGGCAGCTTTTAGACGGTTTAATTGATGTTAAACTGCGCTCCCCGTACCCTGAGCGGCGCCATAAAATTTCTGGATGGACGTACGAACCGTTCGCTCTTTTGTTCTCGCTTCACGGTATAATTTCGCGACCTGCCGACCGCAAATCCCCATAATCCGCCGCGCCCTTCGTGTACTCGCGTCGCCTAGCGTCGCCCCTCCGCTTGTACTCGTAAACCGAGACCCGTACATTTCTCGCGACCGCAACGCGCTCCGCGTTTTTATCATCCTTCGTTCTTCGAAAACACCCAAAGGGCCCGAAGTTCCGTGGTCGACCAAAAAATCTGCTCAAGTCGCAACCAAAATTAGGGTTCAATTTTGAATTACAGTTTATAAATTGAAAAACATAAAGGCTCGCGTTACTACTTCAAATAAGATTTCTCGATCTGATACGACTTCTGTTCCAATGATTACAATACATTGTATCTTTATTAGCTCGTGCAATTTCATTAGATCTCTTTCAAGGAAATATCTAACGTTTTTAACTGTTTCTCGCCTCGAGGGACAAGGCCTCGAAGCTGTTTTACGACACGCTTCTTGAGAAAGACGTGTACACGGTTCGTGGGTGAATCGATATCGGACAACGATCGCCATTACGCGCGCCTTCGTGCTCAAGTGGTAGTAGACGCTGGCTCCGATCATTTAGCATGGATTATTCGTAACGGTGACGCTGTTACGGTCACGGGGCGAACACGCAGCCAATTTAAACGCGTCTTTTGTCGTGATTAGCCGCTGGAGACAGTTGACCCGTTTAGGGGATTTACTGATCCAGGTGAGACCGTTTGCTTTTAGTAAAACAGGGGAATTGAACTAGAAATAATTTTGAGTTACTCTTCAGATACTATAGAATTTAAGTCAATTTAAAAAAGTCAAGCGTAGATAATTAATTTAACTTTGAGGATTTACTAGAACGACAATGCATTATCGTGATCTGTCATTTGTTTTTCAAATAATACTGAGGAAGCGTGAATAAATTAGCTATCGCAAAAAGAGCGTACGCAATTGGGTCGTTCCCGATTGGGAATGGAATGCAACGCGGAGCCCGTTCGTGTTTTCAAATACCGGTCAAACAATTAAGATCGTTATTGTCGCTCAAAGCGATAACGATCCCATTGCGTTGTTTCGCTGCGGCCGATTTCCATGGAGATTTACAGCAGGGCATAAACTCCGTCGGTGCGCATAAAAAACGCAGTTGTGTTTTGCACGATCGGTCGGCGGTAGAGAAGGAAAGAATAAAAATCGAGGTAATTGGGTCGTAATTAAACGAGATCCGATACAATTGCGTGTGTGTTTTAAAAATGCTGACGAGCCGGGTCCGATAACTCGAAGTCAGCCGACGAAACGACTCGTCTTCACTGGGAGAATCGGTCGTGGAGAAAACGCCGCGCCGCACCGACCTCGGTAATTAACGCGTTCATGAAGATCGACAGATTAGTTGATTGCCTGTGGGCCGACAAAGAAATATCATCCCCCGCACACGTGCTTCGTCCGTTTACTCGACGCTTCTCTCCGAGAATAGCAATGGCTCGAGAGAGACCAAGAGTACGTGAACAGAACGAGGTTGTCTATGTGTTATTAAGTAAAAGATAATTTGATTAAAATGCAATCCGCCTGAATTTTGTATACTTCCGGTGTTCAGTGTTTCAAAGATTTTGAAATAGGATTAATAAATATTATATTATCCTGTCGATTCTTAACAACCTATTCCATATGATATATTATCATAAAAGAAATCACAGTGTTTGCATAATCTTTTGGCCTCCCAAAACGCTGGATTTGTTTTCTTCCCTTCAAGGATATGCAAACCGGATCTAAACTGAGAGGTTAACTTTCTTGTTCATCCACGGCTTGATCGACTTTCACGAGCAGAGTGCGCCTCGTAATAACCTACGAACTCGAGAGATCCTGCCCCGGGCGGGCGGTGCGCGCGGTGTGCCGGCGCGACGTACCGTAACTTTGTCCCAAGTTCTTCGTCGCGATTGTACATCACCTGAGTTTGGCGAATCCGGTCGCGGAGGAAGGTCGTTTAAAGTAAAAATGGACGAGTCAACGACTCTGGCTGCGCACAAAGCGCTGATTCTCGTTACTCAGTAAACTTAAACTGCGTTAGCCTAAGTCGGAAGTTACGCGGCAGCCGCACGATGAGCCGTGTTCTGATTTCCAGTGAAACATCGCGGCCGAAAACAATGGAATTTGGCGAGCAAAAAGACGGACGATTAAAGACAATCAGTGTTTGTAACGACGTCTAAATTCAGATACAGATAGAAGAATGGTGGACGTAGAACTGCGTTACGTAGGGCAAAACTCAACTGACGTTCTACTCAATCGATTAAAATTTAATATCATAATTTTAGTAAATCCAATTAGAATGAATAACAAGCAGCCGAGGAATTCTAGCCTGTCCCCAACGATGATCAACGACTAACCGGTACCAGATTCCCGTCAACACAACAATGACAGAAAAGAAAGAAAAAACACGGAAGAGGTTCGCGGCTGTACTTGATCATTGAAGTATCACTCGAACGTTAAACGAACTTCTCGATTGCATCTCGCGTTACCGAGCTAACGATTGAAGAAAGCGATGGGGGACGAGAAACGTCGGGTTAACGATCAACAGTTACGATTTATCGATGCTTCCGCGGAAAGTTTCCGCCTCGATCGACGCTTAATGAAATTCAAGTTCCGCTGATATTAAGCAGCGTGTACACATCCTCCCACGGAAACGAAAACTCGCGGAGTGCAACTTTTATTGCGACAGATCGAAAACGATCCTAAGGAAGATGTAGAATCGTCGTCCGCTTCTACCGTCCCCTCCCACCCTCGGTTCGTGACCACTGACGTATACGGGTTAGGCTGCGCTTGCATAACTCCAGCTATTAAGTTAATTTATTGAACGATTCCAGCGATGCATCGACGGTGCGTGTAATTCACTTGCCATCTCTGTTTGATTTCTCCTCGGACGTTCCAGATCTGGCCGGGTTCGCGGACGACGTCGCAGCGGACACGGGAAAGTTACGCGATCCCGAGTGGAAATGACTCTTTCCAAGATAGCTCGTGCCATCGATTTCTCAATATTTAATCTTAACTACTGTTCAAGTCGTTCGGAACGGTAATAAGTTGCCGACAATAACGGTGCGCGATATTTTTCTGCTTCAAGTAGACAGTAACAAGCTTCGACGGAAACATCAAATTAATTACCGTGAAAACATAATTATTTATAAATCGCGTTTTATAAGACAGTCTGACTATAAAATGACGTTTTTTCATGTAATTCAAGTTAACGACCAGGAATAGCTGTTATTTAACTCTGTGCTCCACGGAAGCACACGTCGAAATTCTGTTTACGCTGAAATATATATACATTTACGGGTGCGATCAAATGCAATCGAATTGATCCGCAGCACTTTAACGGTCGGCATAAAAACATGCATGGATCACGGTGGCAATTTACAGTAAATCGAGCTGGAAATGACGGACAAAGGTAAACCGAGAACTCGGTCCGTATAAACTTTCATCCGCTCGTCTAGGGATAGCACGGGAATAAATAGGCTAGGACGCGCGCAGGAGCGAGCGGCGACGAAAAATTGAATTTTTTGTCACGCAGACCGAACGAGTCACGCTCGGAATGAACTGCGAAAATACGCAGCCAGACAGGTAGGTAGGTTCGCAAAACCCTGTTGCGCCTAAAACCGTATCCGACTTTTTGCTGGTACACCGCTTGGTTCGATGCACGAACCACCGAGCTAGAATAGGGAAAAACAGTCGATGCAGAAAATGCGAACGACACAGACGGATACTTGAACCGCGATGATCGCGTTTTTCTTTCGTTCCCGCGCGTACAATACACTTCTTCGCGAATCGCCCGCTTGTTTTGTCAGATCCGGACGGATGAAACGGTACAAGAGTCGAGCTGCAAGTTGTACGTTTTTTCGTGGGCGATATAAATGAACCGTTCTTGTATAATTCAATCACGAGTCTCGAGTTTTAATTTATAAATAATTTAGCTCACTCGGTCAATCGAGTTGTAAGTACTTCGGACATACGTTTGATTGAGCAGTAAATTCCAACATTATTTAAAAATCGCAGTCTTAAACTCTTCGCATACACGCGAACCGACTGATCCCCGAGAAATTACGGAGAAAAGACGGAAACAATGTAACAGAGAAGACGGCACTACAGCGCCAGATACCTATACGTCCAGCTATTGCATAACTAAACATGTACACCGACGATTCTGAGCAACCGGATCGCCTTGCCACGCCGCCGTCCTGAACCTAGGACCTGCTGCCCATTGGCTTTGATCGACAGCACATTATCGCGTCGTGTCTCGCGCTGTACCGCCCCAGTAACGAGGCAATTATCTCTATCAAGTGCCCCCAAGTGACCTACGATCGCTTGCCCTATACACCTTCGAGTAGCAGGGCTAACCTGCTAAGCACGAACACGGATCCAGACTGTGAGCTCGAAGAAAGACGAATCGTTGAGTTGCATCGTGAAACGAACGAAGCTTCGCACAAAATGAGATTACCAAAGAAAGTCGACTGGAACGTTGCATTGTAAAACTGAAATTGACACAAATACATCCAGGAAGGAGGAGATGTTTTTAAACGAAAATCTAAGAAATTCTCTGAAATTTGTCAGGAATCTGCATAAGAAGAAAAGCTATTTCTCGGCTTCGAACGAGGCGACGATCTCGCGAAATACGCTACATACGTATGAGACATTAAGACGTAACTCCGGCGCAGTTTCACTGCAGAAAGGTATTGCATTTCCATAGATAAGCCCTCGGATAGAGGGATAACGCGTTCCGCGCGATAGTTTCGCGCCGCGACGTAGCTTTGTTCGAGAGGAAAAAGTAGCACCGGCGCGTTGGCTCCCGTCGGAGCGTGTTTATCGTCGCTTACATAAGCGGGCAAGACTGTCCGCCTGTCCGGTGCACCACACACGGCCGAGCGTCGCACTTCGTTCTTTACGAGGCCGTTCTCCCTGTCGCGTCGCGTTGATTCCACGCCGACGGTATATTAAACGGGTCGGGGTAGGTATATTAAAATCCAATGGTAAACGCTCGTTTGGCCCCGGGGCATCGACACCGTCGCGTCGACGCTTCGGGTTAAATTACTTCCGTGATGTTTGAGACGCGGTCGAATGAGGATCCCTGCGCTCACGCTTCACGGCGGCACCGTGTGTTTGTCGGATACAGTGGGTGGCTTAATGAAGAAAGGAAGCTGAATCTCATTAGTCTTCGCAGCGCGCCTGTCTTCGTAAACAACTACCGCGCTTTCCGTTTGGCCGTTCGCTTTTCCAACTTTCAGATTGCCTATACGCCTGCTCTCCCCTTTCCCGACGGGAAAGAATAAAATACCTATTGGAAGTCGATGAGGAAGCGACTGTATGGCTTACCCTTTGCGTTCACCCCATTGGATGCATTGTGTAATCCGTATCGTCAAGAAAAGAGTTCAAAAATAAACTCGCTCCTAGAACGGTGAATTAAAATTGATTTCCGAATGGTTCAGACGAACAAACTAATCGTAAAAACGATTTTTACTTCGTATCGTTGCTGGTCTCGCGCATATGCGACCGTATTTTAATAAATGTGCAACTTTTTGTAAGTGATTAATTTCCCGTCGGTCAGAAGGCTAACCAGCGAGCTCTTCCCTTTGGAAGGAGTCGGTCTTCATTAACGTTAAAAGCAAATTGTAAGATACGTGTTCAAGCAGCTATCAGTTTATCTGGTTAATCTTGAAGCGACGTAGTGGCCGAGAATCCAGCCTGCCTCGAGGCCCCACTTACCCAGTTTCATTGTTCGCATTTCGACGGCAACGGTATCCGCATGGAAATACCAGTGAAACGTTACAAAACAGAAACAATTCTGATGAGAAAATGGAAAACAAAATTAATTTGCCACTGGATTCGAATGTTAGAATTCGAAGAAATCATCATACGTGGAAAGACATGAGATTTCGTACACGATTCAACCAGTTTTATTATATCATATCGCTTCAATCAGATATCTCGTCAACTGTGACGGTAGAGAGATGTCAGACATGTTTGCCCAGCAAAAAATTAAACGATGCCTTAAGGTAGTGGCAGAGATTTTTTACTACTCCTTCCTGTAAGAAGACTCCCCATTCATTTCACTCTTACCGCCGTATCATTAATCAGGAAAGTACAAATGTAAATCGTGTGCGTGATCGGATGAAAAATAGTTTCATCGTTTCTCTGTAATCGAGCCTAGCATCGTACCGGTCGGTTGTTAAGAACTCGTCTATTACGAAGTTGTAATCAAGTCCTGAACCATAAATGAACGTCCCCGCATAAATTTTCTCTTCATCAAGATATCCCATTTAAATGTTGAATACGAGTCACCAATTTTCATTTCTCATCTCGTTACTACCGTTATCCAAAAACCGAAGTCTATGCAATGAAAATGATATCGACCGTGTTTTCCCCAAGTTCCCGTCAAGATTCGAAATTCTCCAAGAGAAGTTAACAAAATTCCTGCATGCAATCGTAAACTCCGAAATTTTACAGCTTTCACTGCGACTGCGAAGGGGCACCTTTTACGGCGTTCGCGACAAGAAAGTTCGCTTCTCGAAAAAGCAACGACAACCAGAGAAGTAAGAAAAAGCCGGTTGCATTGGGATGCATCGTCTGTCGGGGCTGTTACGAGCGATCAGATAGCGCGGCGGTAGCGCAACTACGTTTGCACGGATTTCGCAGAGGCTTACGCACCGCCGCCACTCGGATGCTCGTACCCTGCCCGTACAGGGGAAAATTTACTTCACGCGGAAACACCGCGCATCGCACCGGCGAAGAGATCCACGAGGCCGCCTCGCGGAGTAACGGGTCGGCGATACATACCGAGTGCAGCTCGAGCTCCGAAACCCTTTATCGCGGGTCGGGAATCTGACAAACTCGGCCGCGCGTTGATGAACGTGCCGCGTTCACGATAACACGGAGGAAGACGTATTTAATGCCCCATGGCGAGGAGATGCAACCCACCGTGTTTTCACTTCACGGAATATCGGAGATGGTAGAGGAGGAGCTGATGGAACTAATTCTTAAGAATTTCTTTCGTGCGAGAGCCGAGTATTCAGATGCACATACATAGACGCATGTGCACACTGATTTTAACTTTGATAACCTTAACTTCCATTGGAATTAAGGATGTATTGGCTATACAGTCAATCCCAAAAGTACCAAACCGAAAACCGAAAACATAACATTGAGTGAACGACATGCTGTTGAAACCAATATCTTCTGTTCCGAAACTAATTTATTGTAAAAATATCAATAATTTTGATTAATAAATTATTGGAAATGAATATTGGCATTTTTATTTCACGATCCTTGACCAGATGACCGAATGACCAATCCTAGGGGTGGGTACTTAAAGTCAGTGGTCAAATGGTCATTCCATTTGGAATGACCCAAAAAATGCTGCCCGATTATCGATAAATGCGAGAGGAAACGAATATGCAAATCAGAAGCCGAGCCTCTTAAGAATCAGCCAATCATTTTGCGCATACGTCATTTTGCCCAAACCGTCGATCGCCGAGAGGGTATAAATACAGAGCCCCGACGCTCCTCGAGTCACTCGATCGGCCGGTCGAGACACCCCTTTTCCCATCCCATCCCAGTATGTGTGTGCGGTGTGCGGTATGAGTATGAGTGTGTGGGTACCGGTACTAGTGTGCAGTATGCCTTCCAAAATTCCACCCTATAACGG